>NW_019386886.1:0-18307 GCF_000671375.1 Centruroides sculpturatus | reverse complement strand
TAAACTTTTAAATAAAATTACAGCCAAATCTCGGTATAGCGCCATCCTGATAGCATTACCTTTATAAAAAAACCAATGAATAGTCGTAATCAAATCTTTTCCATATAACTTCTACAGGCTATGAAATATGGAACCTTTCAGTATTTGTGAATTACTAAATGTACGATTAGCATTATAAACGGCATTGTTATTATCATGTACATTTCAAACTCGATTTAATGCCAATTTCAGAGGCCAAAAATGCATGACGCTAAATCGAAGTGTGACTATATAAAGGAATAAATTTATTTATGTTACAACTAAAAATCTTTTTTAACTTAAATATAAGTTAATAATTTTAAAAATATTATTTTTGAAGTATTTTTATTAATTATATTCTGTTTAATTTAATAGCTTTTGGACATAAACATTTTGATTGACGTGAAAAAAATAAAAAGTACTGTACATACTAAGAGGCAGCACGGCACGACCTCTTTCAGGCGCATCAAGTTTTCATACACATCAATATTACAACAGAATATAACGTAATACCAGTAAAACAATATCATATTAATTATGAACAGTAAATAATCGAAGCTATAATATATTAATACAGTACTACTTATAAATACATTATAAGCTGTTATATAAGTTGATACAAGGAATAACAACAACATAATCCATCTTAACATAATGTAGGCCAAATTAACTAAACTTACATTTATGTACACCAAATGATTTATTTTAACTCCGTAACAGTATCCTTATATACATTATGTAACCCTGTGAATGAATTCATATCTTTTAAGACGTCTTTCAAAGATTTTCAATACTGTTGAAAATAATCGATTTTTGGACCTGAATTTTGGTTTAAAAATTTATTCAAAGTTAATAATATTTTTAAAAAGTTTTTTATGTCACAAACAATTTGAACAATATAAAACCAGAAACTCAATTATATAAAGCAATTTTGGCTTTATAACTACGTTATAATGGCTTAAAATTAATGGATCTAAATTAATAAGCGTAATAATGAAGTAATCAGAGTATTGATATGAGTAAACCAAGTCANGAAAAAACATTTACCTCAAATAACGAACATGCTTTAAACTCGGCGATAGTAAATTCTTAGTCAGATGTCCATCATCATCTTTATGTTTAATGTTGTCAACGTATAAAACAAGACAAAAAATACAGTTCGTACTGTTGCCCCATATTCCCTTACTTCGATAACCGTGATCACTAAATATATTTTATTTTTAAAATTCTATCATAGGAGGGCATACTTTAATTTTGTGCATAAGGGATTTTTGTTATTAAATGCTTTTATTTAATTTGCTTTGTATCATGTCTTTTTAAATCAAATTTCATTCACTTCTAATTAAAAAAGAAGGCTGAAAATTTGAGTATATAGGCCCACCAAAATCTAATGACTATGCATTTTAATGATGTTTTAGGAGGTTACCTCACTACGAAACCCGATAAACATAACCAAATGTAGAACTTAACCATGGTGCGTGTGTGTTAATGAATTGTAGTGATGTACTGTACAGTACGTACTATACAATACATGGTGGAAATACTCCCCACACCAATCTCGACAAACATGGCCAATAAAAGCTTTTTTTTTATTTTTAAAAATATATTTAAGTTATTTCTCTTGTTTTATACCATTTGTACGATCGCACTAATACAATTTCATTTGATTCAACAAATGAACACTTCTTGGTGAACACAATGAACACAATTACATGAATTCAACAAATGAACACAAATTACACTTCTTGGTGCATAACTTTTTGTCAACAGGCCTAAGTGTATTTCATTACATTGTTGATTTTATTGATTTAATTCCTAATCTAATCTTCTCTAGCTAATTAAAAATTGTACAATTAATTAAATATGTTTAAAGTGTACTTATTCTAAAAAATAAAATAAATTAAAAACCACGCAGTGATTATTTCTTTCCTTATGATGTCACTCTTTACAAATTGGGTTTTCTTTACAATTAGCAATATGATTTAAGAGAAAGATTTTAAAAATTTAATTATTTATTTAAAGTAGTTAAATAATCAATCACTTTTAAATTTCTTTAATTACGTTTTAGAAATTTATTTATTTTGCTAAAAGTAATAAAAATATTCAGGTTTTAAAATGATTAACTCTATTTAATTTTAAAAGTAATTTATTAGCTACGAAATTACTTCATTTATCTTAATATTCATTTCTCTAATTAACTCACGTTTGATTCTCATTGTTCTGAGTAGCTTATTGTAAAAGGCATAAAGATCTGATTGAAAATGGTGCAAGTATAACCAAAATTACAATGTCAAGTTGGTGATTCGTACTCAGTAAGTAAGA
Source organism: Centruroides sculpturatus (assembly GCF_000671375.1). Lineage (NCBI taxonomy): Eukaryota > Metazoa > Arthropoda > Arachnida > Scorpiones > Buthidae > Centruroides > Centruroides sculpturatus. The sequence continues at coordinate 15,967 of NW_019386886.1, read as the reverse complement.
AAGTAAGTTGATTAATTGATTTATTAACTTATTATTGACACATCTTTAAATTTATTTAATTAAAAACAGTGTAATTACATATATAAAAGCTCTAATATACAGATAGATGTATTGCAGAACACTGGCATTTACTTTAAACATTGCTATATACGGGACTGGTTTTAGACTTGTAAATCTAAGTTTTAATATAACTTAAAAGGTCTTCCACCCATAAATTGGTAATAAGTTTAAATTTATATATTGTATATCAATAAACTTTTATACAGTATTTACACATAAGCTTGTTTAGCTTACAGTATGAGTAAACCCATCCCTCCATTAAAGGCCTTCACCAAATATTGATAATAATAAGTTTTGAAAAGTGCACTATGCTTTAAAATGGTTCTAAGTTGCAACTTGTTATGCCTATATAGAAATTCTTTCTCTATAAGAGACTTTCGCCAGATAGCAATAAATTTTAAAAGATGAGTCTCTAAATTGTATCCTCATAGAACATATCTCAAAGCTATATGCTCAAAGAGTGAGGTCCTAAGTTATATCTTGAATAACTTATGTGTAAATCCGTTCCTCTATAAGAGGCCTGTACAAAATACTGTAGTAATAAGTTGAGTCGTACTTTCAATAGAGCGAGGTTTTAAATTATAGCTTATTTAAGTTGTACTGCAGAGAAATCAGTCTGTCATATATTAACTTTTTGTATACGTAAAATGATAATTTTTTTATCTCAAAANATAAATAATAATCTTAATGTCATTAATTACAATGCTAGATAATAACAATCAAAAGATCAAGGTTAATAATATAGAAAAAAATAACTTTTATAGAGTAACAGTAAGCAATAAAATTGTTAACTTAGATTTCTGTTGTCTTGATGAAGCAATTATACAATTTATATAAATTTTATTTATTGTCTTTATTTATTCATTCTAATGGACCACATTGAATTATTTGTTTAATATTAAGTGAATCACGTAAACTTATTAAACCTTGACAGTCCTGTAACAAATGATAAAGCGAAACTTTTTAGACTTTTTAACTTAGATATAATCATTTATTATTTATATAGATACAAATAATAAATGATTATTATATCTATTTTATCATAAGATTATAACTGTCATCACTATTAAAATCAGTTAGATCAGGAATAATAAAAAATCAATTTTCAATTTCAACCAAATATTTTGAAGTATTATAACTAATCCTTTGACAATTTTTAGGAGATTTAATAGCTTCCTTTTGCGAGGATGTTAAAAATTTCCTATAATAGAAAAATGATCAGATGCATCAATCGTTGTTGTGATGAATTCCGAGCAGCAGTCTAATAGAAATTCTAAACAAATTGTGAAATCAATGGTGGATTTCCACAGTGCTGCAAACAGGTATATACAGCCGGATAATTCGCAGGAATTAGAGTGTTGGTGATTTTAGTTTAATTTATTTTATCGGATAAATATTTGCTTCAATATTATCTGATGAAATTCAACGTTCGCCGATCAAAAAAGGAAGACCACTTTTACACTGTGCCAAACAGGGTTTTAGAAAAGACTTATCATCTTCGACCACTTCTAAATTTATAACAGACTATAACTTGCTTGGCGATAAAAATTCACAGGAATGAACTTCAGCGGCTATTGATTTGTTTCATGATATTACTCCTCAAAGTCCTCAAATTCCTCCAGGTGAGCCAAATAATTCTTATTTTACTTTTTTAACGAATCCAAATAGTTCGCCGGACATCCCAACGGAAGTTCTATGGAACAAAATTTCCGACTTGATTCTTTCTTATAATGAAAATCTTTTAAGCCAAATGATGTCTATTAGGGATGATTTGGATCTTATACGTGAAAGTATTCGAGAAACTAAAGAGCAATATTATAATAAATATGCAAGAACAAATTAATAATCTAAAACAGCAAATTGAGACCTTAAAATCAGAAAAAGAAATTACGCAATACAAAATGGATGTCCTAATTAATGAATTTCATCGAAATAATATAATTCTTTATAAATATCCGTTCTCAAGGAACATTTCCAAACTGGAAATATATAGCTTTATTACTTCAGTATTGAATATATGGAATGCATCACATGAAGACATTCTGGAGATAACGCAACTAACTAAATTTACGAACTCGGTGATAAGATTAACTCTACAAAACAATCAGATCCGAAATAACTTTTTCACGAATTTCATAAAAATGAAACAGCAAAACTTATTGAATGATTGGTCAGATATGCAAATCTCCCCAGATCTAACAAGGGGATCTAGACTTAGACGTAAACTATTACTCCCATTTTTTATGATATTAGATAACAAAACCATTAAGTAAAATTACGTAAAAATACGTTAATATTAGGTCGAGATAGACTGACATATAGTGTTGATTTGGAAAAGCTGATTCATGTTGAGGCTTTTCACCCTTTCTCCTTGCCAGGAACAGCTGTAAGTTGATGTTTGAAGGATCAGAGCACATTTTATCAGAATAAATCTATTTTAAATAATCACTCTTGGTAGACATGAACTGGAATTGTCAGGGACTCAAAACTAAAATACCTTTACTTGATTTTCTACAATTAAAATTCAATTCAGATACTATTAGAATAACCGAGACATGGCTAATGTCTAACTTAGTGTATAAATCAGATTTTTTCAATCAATTCATAATAGAAACAGCATTGGCATGTAAAATACCAGGATCTGGTTGCCTAAGTGGTGGGTTATGCATTTTAATAAAAAAGAACCTTAGTACAATACTTCTTATGGAAAAATCTGATAATTGTATACTATTATTAATATTATAAATATATCTCTTTAATCCGAACAATTACAAGAATTCCGATAGACTATCTTACAGCCTTTATGTCAGGAACATCCTTTATTGAAGATACAGGTTACATGAACGAATAAACAGCTACCATAACAGATATTTGATATTGTTAACATCTATGAAAGTATTTATATTTGGAAGTGAAAACAACAAATTAATTATGGTAATGATTACTTATATTCCATCTAATTCTTTGGGAAATTATATGCAACTTTAAACATTATAAATGCCTGGCAACATTTACCCATTTCATCTTATTACTGGGAAACTTTAACACATGTATTTCTGACTTAATAGATTCATGGTACGATAGTCCCAACTCTCGAATTCAAAACATTTGCTTTTCTAAAGATAAGTATACTAGTTGATTTGGGATCAATTTAACCAAAATAACAACTGATAATAAATTATTCATTCTTAATGGACGTATCATTTGCTATTTTGTAATGTAGTGTACAGCATAATTTTTGTAATGTTGAAAGTAATGAAGTACTTGAACATGACAGCAGCTTAGTCTCTAAAGTGGTTAACTGACTTTTCGACTACCTTGTATTGCATTTATATGCAATTATATATTACAGAATGCAATCATATTTTACATATATTCAAGATATGTATATATAAATATACAGGTTGGCCCAAAAATCAGCTAACTACAGTAAAGAGTAAATTGCAATCTTCTTACTTTATCATATTTTCATCATAATGTTTTTACCAATTTTGTAAAAAGTAAAGAAAAGGGTTTTAAACTCAGTTTAGGAATATTAAAAAACAATAGGCGCTTATTAACTGATCTTTGAGACACGATCTATATGCCCGATATTATTATGAATCAACAGGAAATTGTTGAAATTTATTTCATATTTTTTCTCTTGATAGATCACTAAAAGTTTCTATAAAATGCTAGTAAATCAGTAGATATAAAAGAAAGTTTTTATGGATCATCAATTCCTGTTTGTAGCATGGATGCTATCCAATTTTTAGAATCTTTTACCTTTCAAGAATCAAATCGATATTTATAGGTAATCGATCATCCTATAAAACTCCCTAAAGTGTGGATCTGAAAGGTAAATGGATTGATAGTTCTTTAGAGAATGTGGAAAAAGAATATCGAAAAGGAGATAATTTTGGCTTATAAATCTAGCACACTCATCAATTACAAAGTGGTAAAACTTCAACAATTTTGAATGGATCATTAGATATATTGTTTTATGAAATTCTCAGTTAAATCTTTAAATTCTTTTGAATCCACTTAACTCGCTTATCAAATCCTTAATTAGCACTCTGAAATCTTTTAAATTCCTTAACTAAATCTACAAATTCCTTTCAAAATCATTAATTAAAATTATAACTGATAAGAGAAATTATAGGAATATTAATATATATTAGTTTTTATTTAAAATAAAAATNTTTGTTATTAAATGCTTTTATTTAATTTGCTTTGTATCATGTCTTTTTAAATCAAATTTCATTCACTTCTAATTAAAAAAGAAGGCTGAAAATTTGAGTATATAGGCCCACCAAAATCTAATGACTATGCATTTTAATGATGTTTTAGGAGGTTACCTCACTACGAAACCCGATAAACATAACCAAATGTAGAACTTAACCATGGTGCGTGTGTGTTAATGAATTGTAGTGATGTACTGTACAGTACGTACTATACAATACATGGTGGAAATACTCCCCACACCAATCTCGACAAACATGGCCAATAAAAGCTTTTTTTTTATTTTTAAAAATATATTTAAGTTATTTCTCTTGTTTTATACCATTTGTACGATCGCACTAATACAATTTCATTTGATTCAACAAATGAACACTTCTTGGTGAACACAATGAACACAATTACATGAATTCAACAAATGAACACAAATTACACTTCTTGGTGCATAACTTTTTGTCAACAGGCCTAAGTGTATTTCATTACATTGTTGATTTTATTGATTTAATTCCTAATCTAATCTTCTCTAGCTAATTAAAAATTGTACAATTAATTAAATATGTTTAAAGTGTACTTATTCTAAAAAATAAAATAAATTAAAAACCACGCAGTGATTATTTCTTTCCTTATGATGTCACTCTTTACAAATTGGGTTTTCTTTACAATTAGCAATATGATTTAAGAGAAAGATTTTAAAAATTTAATTATTTATTTAAAGTAGTTAAATAATCAATCACTTTTAAATTTCTTTAATTACGTTTTAGAAATTTATTTATTTTGCTAAAAGTAATAAAAATATTCAGGTTTTAAAATGATTAACTCTATTTAATTTTAAAAGTAATTTATTAGCTACGAAATTACTTCATTTATCTTAATATTCATTTCTCTAATTAACTCACGTTTGATTCTCATTGTTCTGAGTAGCTTATTGTAAAAGGCATAAAGATCTGATTGAAAATGGTGCAAGTATAACCAAAATTACAATGTCAAGTTGGTGATTCGTACTCAGTAAGTAAGAAAGTAAGTTGATTAATTGATTTATTAACTTATTATTGACACATCTTTAAATTTATTTAATTAAAAACAGTGTAATTACATATATAAAAGCTCTAATATACAGATAGATGTATTGCAGAACACTGGCATTTACTTTAAACATTGCTATATATGGGACTGGTTTTAGACTTGTAAATCTAAGTTTTAATATAACTTAAAAGGTCTTCCACCCATAAATTGGTAATAAGTTTAAATTTATATATTGTATATCAATAAACTTTTATACAGTATTTACACATAAGCTTGTTTAGCTTACAGTATGAGTAAACCCATCCCTCCATTAAAGGCCTTCACCAAATATTGATAATAATAAGTTTTGAAAAGTGCACTATGCTTTAAAATGGTTCTAAGTTGCAACTTGTTATGCCTATATAGAAATTCTTTCTCTATAAGAGACTTTCGCCAGATAGCAATAAATTTTAAAAGATGAGTCTCTAAATTGTATCCTCATAGAACATATCTCAAAGCTATATGCTCAAAGAGTGAGGTCCTAAGTTATATCTTGAATAACTTATGTGTAAATCCGTTCCTCTATAAGAGGCCTGTACAAAATACTGTAGTAATAAGTTGAGTCGTACTTTCAATAGAGCGAGGTTTTAAATTATAGCTTATTTAAGTTGTACTGCAGAGAAATCAGTCTGTCATATATTAACTTTTTGTATACGTAAAATGATAATTTTTTTATCTCAAAAAAAATATATATTTTTAAAGAATAATTGATTTTTTAGAATTTCTATGTAAACGAAGATTAATCTAATATATTCATCGAACAAAAATAAATCAATTATTGTCAGTCGCATTTATTTCCTAGGCGTTAGAAGGAGATAAACTTAATTAGCTTTAAGCTTTAATTGTATCAGAAATTACTCGAGTTAAGAAGCTTTTCAGATGAATTAATATACAAAGTTTTAAGAGAATAACTTATCTTCTATACGCTCTTCTTATGCATAAAAGAACGTTGGTATCAATAAAAGTTTCATCTAACACTAAACATTTCTAAACAAAAGATGATATTTAATATAAAGTATTCATATATTTAATTATATGCCGAAAGTAGATCTAATTAAATTCTTGTCTTTTATAATTTGAGAATTAGATTAAATTTTTATTTTTTTTTAAACCAAATTACGAATATTTGCTGATTGCACCGCGGTTTATTACATTAAAATTAATTATTAAAACTTCAAATAAATTTATGATTTTCTTTTTTTTTTCTTCATTTAGTTCTGTGTTTTTATGGAGCAACTAAAAATTTATAGCTGGAGAATTTCTTATAAAAGATGGATTTCAAATTTTATTTATGAATTAAAGTCATTCAATTAAAGAATTCTCAAATTTCTTTGCTTAAACTGTGTTATGTTTGAGTGTTAGAAATTTATATATTTGAATGACTAAAATGACTTGAGAAAACACTTCAAATAGTATTCTATTTTATCCTATTTTAAAGTTTGAAGTCACAAACAGAACATAACATTTTTATAAACTAACATTTTCTCAAATAATTTCGGATCAAGTACAGTACATCTACCCAATTTTAAAAATATTGTAGTTCTTAAAACAAAAACTGTGAGTATCCCTGAAAAGTTTTGTTTTGAGAGCTGTAATAAAGCAGCGAATAACTCTGAACTTGGACTTAAATCGGTTCAAAACTATATTTTGCCAATTTTAAACTTTTAAAATTTAAAAAAAATACTGTACTATAAAATAGGTATATTGAAAGTTCTTTTGTTGTAAGCAGAGTGCAGCATTTACAAGAAAAACAATAAAACCGTTCCACAAACTAAACAGCTGCAAAAATAAACAGCTATTAATAAATAATCTTGTTATTATTATTTGTATAATATACTGTTATAATATAGTGTGAAATGTGTGTATAATCGGAAAAAATAAACTATAACAAATTATCAATTATTAATTGTAGCTGTTGCGCATTGCCTCTAGATTGATTGGTTGTAGAGCTTCATTAATTTAGCAATAGAGACTAATCTTACTGCCTATACAGTTTATCACATTCTTTCAAAAATACTGTATAAAAGAAAACGTTAATCTTGGTGGTACTGTATTGTACATTATGTCTTCACGGATGCGTAAGAAAGCGTGGGAAAATGCGTGGAATACTTAGGAGATTACTTTGAAGGATGTTATTAAGACGAGTCATTGTTTTATCTCATTATAATCCACAAAGTATATCATAAGTTTCTCATTATGTTTCCTAATCTTTACAGCTTCCTCATTTCCGGCGAGTGTCTGTTCAGTATCAACTTAATAACGTCTCTATGACAAGTCTATTTAGCTACATTTGTCAAAATGTAGCTAAAAATCTCGATTTTTGTCGATTAAATGCTCGTTTTTCACTTTCGTGAAAAGTATTGTTTCCATTGTCTTATCGGATGATCTCCCTATATATCACAATACAAATAATACTGTAATGATGTAATTATATAAAAATCTATTATAAATTTAAATTTTACTTAAAAAATTTAATAATTTTTTTAGGAGAAAATAATTTGAATAAATTAAATATCATACAGTAATTTCTATGACACTCCATGGATCTAATAAACTATCATACAGATCTTTACAATTATTTATATGTTTCTACGTAGCATGTGATTTATGATTCCGGCTTTAACCCTTACCTTTTATTAAATTATTTTAAGGATTTCGTAATCATTTTCGAAATTATAATTTATTTCTTTATTAGATTACTTAATTTTTATTCTCTCATTACTTATTAAAATGTATAAAAATATCTTTTAAAGCTCATAAATAAGCATTAAAATGACTTAATATATAATTTACTAAAAACATTATAAATGATTCTAATATGTTACGAATTATTAATTTTAAGTTTAAATATATCAAAGTTTCATTAATGTTTAATAAATTTTTATATATTTATTAGTTAAAATTTAGTTTTATTATTTTGTAGAGTTTTATTATTATCTCTTTAACAATAATAAGAATTTGTTATTCGTTTCTCACGAACTTTACCTTTATTGGGCAAATATTTAAATGAAAGGTATTTAATGGAATTTTACATATTTAGAAATTAGAATTCTAGGTAAACCTTTAAATAATTAAGGTTTAAACAAATTTTACTGCACAGTTAAACAAGTAAATGTTAATTGTTAGGCATGTTACATGACGGAAAAGTTATTCTAATTATTTTATTAACATTAATTTTATTATGTTCAATTGTATGGTTAACAAATTCTTCATTTAAATGAATAATTTAGTATCTTTCTCGCAGTTAAAGAGCCATAATATTGTAGGAAAACGCTTCTGAAATAAATTTTAGAATTATTAATTCGTTTAACTTTCGATTTTTGAAGATTATTTTATAAGTATCAACATTAATTTCACATAATACTACTGTAAGGTAAACAAATTCTTTAANCTTTGAGACACGATCTATATGCCCGATATTATTATGAATCAACAGGAAATTGTTGAAATTTATTTCATATTTTTTCTCTTGATAGATCACTAAAAGTTTCTATAAAATGCTAGTAAATCAGTAGATATAAAAGAAAGTTTTTATGGATCATCAATTCCTGTTTGTAGCATGGATGCTATCCAATTTTTAGAATCTTTTACCTTTCAAGAATCAAATCGATATTTATAGGTAATCGATCATCCTATAAAACTCCCTAAAGTGTGGATCTGAAAGGTAAATGGATTGATAGTTCTTTAGAGAATGTGGAAAAAGAATATCGAAAAGGAGATAATTTTGGCTTATAAATCTAGCACACTCATCAATTACAAAGTGGTAAAACTTCAACAATTTTGAATGGATCATTAGATATATTGTTTTATGAAATTCTCAGTTAAATCTTTAAATTCTTTTGAATCCACTTAACTCGCTTATCAAATCCTTAATTAGCACTCTGAAATCTTTTAAATTCCTTAACTAAATCTACAAATTCCTTTCAAAATCATTAATTAAAATTATAACTGATAAGAGAAATTATAGGAATATTAATATATATTAGTTTTTATTTAAAATAAAAATTAAGTCGCTAAAAATTTATTTAAAAATATTTTAGCAAATTGAAAAAAATGAATAAACAAAGACATTTTAAAATATTTTTATTAAAAGTCTTTTTAGAAGTTTTCATTTTAGAAGTTTTATTTAAAGGTTTTGTTTTTAAAAATTTTTTTTAAAGATTTGTTTTGGAGATGTTCATTATTACAGGTGCTTTTAAAGATTATTTCTTTTAGATCTTCTTTTTAAAGCTTCATTTATGGAAGGATGTTTTAATGGTTCTTTTTAAGCATTCCTTTTTACATAGATTCTTTCTGGAAATTAGTTTTAAAGTTGTTTTTCTATGGGCTCTTTTCAAAGATTCTTTCTTAGAGGTACTTTTTATACAAATTTGTTTTGTAGATTCTTTTCTAGAAGTTTTTTAAAGGTTCATTTGTAGATATTTTTTCCTTATAGATTATCTTTAGAGGTTCTTTCTAGGTTCCTTTTTAGANTCGCCAGATAGCAATAAATTTTAAAAGATGAGTCTCTAAATTGTATCCTCATAGAACATATCTCAAAGCTATATGCTCAAAGAGTGAGGTCCTAAGTTATATCTTGAATAACTTATGTGTAAATCCGTTCCTCTATAAGAGGCCTGTACAAAATACTGTAGTAATAAGTTGAGTCGTACTTTCAATAGAGCGAGGTTTTAAATTATAGCTTATTTAAGTTGTACTGCAGAGAAATCAGTCTGTCATATATTAACTTTTTGTATACGTAAAATGATAATTTTTTTATCTCAAAAAAAATATATATTTTTAAAGAATAATTGATTTTTTAGAATTTCTATGTAAACGAAGATTAATCTAATATATTCATCGAACAAAAATAAATCAATTATTGTCAGTCGCATTTATTTCCTAGGCGTTAGAAGGAGATAAACTTAATTAGCTTTAAGCTTTAATTGTATCAGAAATTACTCGAGTTAAGAAGCTTTTCAGATGAATTAATATACAAAGTTTTAAGAGAATAACTTATCTTCTATACGCTCTTCTTATGCATAAAAGAACGTTGGTATCAATAAAAGTTTCATCTAACACTAAACATTTCTAAACAAAAGATGATATTTAATATAAAGTATTCATATATTTAATTATATGCCGAAAGTAGATCTAATTAAATTCTTGTCTTTTATAATTTGAGAATTAGATTAAATTTTTATTTTTTTTTAAACCAAATTACGAATATTTGCTGATTGCACCGCGGTTTATTACATTAAAATTAATTATTAAAACTTCAAATAAATTTATGATTTTCTTTTTTTTTCCTTCATTTAGTTCTGTGTTTTTATAGAGCAACTAAAAATTTATAGCTGGAGAATTTCTTATAAAAGATGGATTTCAAATTTTATTTATGAATTAAAGTCATTCAATTAAAGAATTCTCAAATTTCTTTGCTTAAACTGTGTTATGTTTGAGTGTTAGAAATTTATATATTTGAATGACTAAAATGACTTGAGAAAACACTTCAAATAGTATTCTATTTTATCCTATTTTAAAGTTTGAAGTCACAAACAGAACATAACATTTTTATAAACTAACATTTTCTCAAATAATTTCGGATCAAGTACAGTACATCTACCCAATTTTAAAAATATTGTAGTTCTTAAAACAAAAACTGTGAGTATCCCTGAAAAGTTTTGTTTTGAGAGCTGTAATAAAGCAGCGAATAACTCTGAACTTGGACTTAAATCGGTTCAAAACTATATTTTGCCAATTTTAATCTTTTAAAATTTAAAAAAAATACTGTACTATAAAATAGGTATATTGAAAGTTCTTTTGTTGTAAGCAGAGTGCAGCATTTACAAGAAAAACAATAAAACCGTTCCACAAACTAAACAGCTGCAAAAATAAACAGCTATTAATAAATAATCTTGTTATTATTATTTGTATAATATACTGTTATAATATAGTGTGAAATGTGTGTATAATCGGAAAAAATAAACTATAACAAATTATCAATTATTAATTGTAGCTGTTGCGCATTGCCTCTAGATTGATTGGTTGTAGAGCTTCATTAATTTAGCAATAGAGACTAATCTTACTGCCTATACAGTTTATCACATTCTTTCAAAAATACTGTATAAAAGAAAACGTTAATCTTGGTGGTACTGTATTGTACATTATGTCTTCACGGATGCGTAAGAAAGCGTGGGAAAATGCGTGGAATACTTAGGAGATTACTTTGAAGGATGTTATTAAGACGAGTCATTGTTTTATCTCATTATAATCCACAAAGTATATCATAAGTTTCTCATTATGTTTCCTAATCTTTACAGCTTCCTCATTTCCGGCGAGTGTCTGTTCAGTATCAACTTAATAACGTCTCTATGACAAGTCTATTTAGCTACATTTGTCAAAATGTAGCTAAAAATCTCGATTTTTGTCGATTAAATGCTCGTTTTTCACTTTCGTGAAAAGTATTGTTTCCATTGTCTTATCGGATGATCTCCCTATATATCACAATACAAATAATAGTGTAATGATGTAATTATATAAAAATCTATTATAAATTTAAATTTTACTTAAAAAATTTAATAATTTTTTTAGGAGAAAATAATTTGAATAAATTAAATATCATACAGTAATTTCTATGACACTCCATGGATCTAATAAACTATCATACAGATCTTTACAATTATTTATATGTTTCTACGTAGCATGTGATTTATGATTCCGGCTTTAACCCTTACCTTTTATTAAATTATTTTAAGGATTTCGTAATCATTTTCGAAATTATAATTTATTTCTTTATTAGATTACTTAATTTTTATTCTCTCATTACTTATTAAAATGTATAAAAATATCTTTTAAAGCTCATAAATAAGCATTAAAATGACTTAATATATAATTTACTAAAAACATTATAAATGATTCTAATATGTTACGAATTATTAATTTTAAGTTTAAATATATCAAAGTTTCATTAATGTTTAATAAATTTTTATATATTTATTAGTTAAAATTTAGTTTTATTATTTTGTAGAGTTTTATTATTATCTCTTTAACAATAATAAGAATTTGTTATTCGTTTCTCACGAACTTTACCTTTATTGGGCAAATATTTAAATGAAAGGTATTTAATGGAATTTTACATATTTAGAAATTAGAATTCTAGGTAAACCTTTAAATAATTAAGGTTTAAACAAATTTTACTGCACAGTTAAACAAGTAAATGTTAATTGTTAGGCATGTTACATGACGGAAAAGTTATTCTAATTATTTTATTAACATTAATTTTATTATGTTCAATTGTATGGTTAACAAATTCTTCATTTAAATGAATAATTTAGTATCTTTCTCGCAGTTAAAGAGCCATAATATTGTAGGAAAACGCTTCTGAAATAAATTTTAGAATTATTAATTCGTTTAACTTTCGATTTTTGAAGATTATTTTATAAGTATCAACATTAATTTCACATAATACTACTGTAAGGTAAACAAATTCTTTAAAATTTATTGATAGAATGAATAATTTCGACTTTATTTCATAGTCAAATAGCCATATTTTCATAACGGAACTTTTCTAAAATTAATTTTAGACTTATTAATTAATATAAGTCGTTGGGTAAAATGCTCCTATACACGGGGAAAATGCCCCATTATAATTGAAAATGGCAGTGTGATGGCATTTGTTGTAGATTGAAACTAAACTTATGCACGAAGTTTTAATCTAAGAAGCATGTGTTTAAAATTATAGCGGTAATAAATAACATGATCAGGAATATTTCAAGGTAGTAATAATGATATTTACTTTTTTACAATAACGAATCTTAGCTTTGATATTCAGTTTACAGCTTACAATCAATATACTTCGTATTTTAAATAAATATAAAAGCACATTAATACATAACAGCATTTTGCTGCTAATAACATGCCCAATGAACTTTCATGAAGATAAACCAAACTTCTAAACTGCACAATTTTTTTTTCACTCATTAAAATTTCAAGGATTCTCTGAAAGAGGAAATATTGCACCGAGTGTCTTGATTATTATTATTATACAATGATAACTACAAACGACTGAATGCAATGTAATACTTGTAAAAATGGTTCACGAAATTTGTAAAAGGTATGAACAAATGTGAGGTAAAATGCTCCAATATCAGTAAGTTTAATAAATTTTGTTTTTCGTAAGATGTACTAACATTTTATGACGTATTTATTTGTATTATGTTGACAACAATCTTAATTACAGATTTGAGCCATTGTTATTTTTTCTATTGCACTGCCTTGCCATAAAAAAAAATCCAAAGTGCTTCAGTAGGAAATTTTCCCCGACTTAGCCTATATTTTACAAATATTAATTCGATAAGTGCTTTAATTAATTAATCGTTTAATTCTTAATCGGCTTGAAAGATTTAAACTAACTTGTAAGAAGGTTAAAACTAATCGGATAAAAGATTTAACAGATTTTTTTTAGTCGATTACTTTTAATCTTCTTACTTCACTTGAAGCTAAATTAAAGCCAGAACAGAGAGTGTTGAGTAAGCCAAGTTGGTATGGGCCTACGATTTTGTGGGATATGCTATTCTTGACAGAAGCAAAGGGAGAAAAAATTGATCTGTTCGCTAAATACTAAAAAAATTATAAACTATTTTTCCTTGGAAGTCGGAAGGTATAGTTGTCCATAAAATAAAACAAACTGTGTTATTCTCTGGTCATTGTAGCTAGAACGAAAAGGGAGGTAAGGTAGTAAACAAATTAAAGAGTATTAGATTACACAATCAAAGTCATTAGCTGTCGACAAGTGTACAGGACAGATCAGAAGTACTGTACACTCCCTTTCCATAGGAGTCAAATACAGCTTTACGCTGATCGATCATCGCTTATATTTTTAGCGCATTTCCAGATTCAGCTAATGCAATTGTATTGTTGAGCTATTGGGAATAGTATCGTCACTAGGCCGACTGAAGCCACACACACGTGATGGCTTCAGTCGGCCGTGACTAGCGAGTAATTAATTAAAGTTTGCGAGAATTTTCTCGATCAGTAATTCTGCTATGACATAAGACAGATTTTAAAATATTAGTAGTGATGTTTTATTTGAACCAATATTAAACAAAGAACAAAAATTACACACTTGTATTAACTTTTTTTATTGGTTAATATTAAAATGTTACTATCGCTATCATAATATCATAATTTATTTGTCATTGAGTGGAAGCAAAATTCTGACCGTAGATTTTTTACAAACATTAAAGCTCTAAAATATAACAGGTTGAACCTAATTCAGATGTTTTATACATACTAGCAGATGCGGGACGCAATCACTCCGCTAACTTATATACATGATATAATCTGAATTGAATTTCTTTTATGTTTCAGTGTGTTTTTCATTACAGTTTTCATTACAGTTAAATACTTATAAGGATTGTTAGGAATCTATATATGGGATTTTCCATAAGTTACGTAATGCTATTTTTATACTTTTCAACTACCATCCCATCCTCTGTAACGCTCCATAATGCGTCCCACATACTCACCCTCAAAATCACGCACTTCCTAGATTGGCCCCCTTAATAGTACTAAGGAATAATACACAGAACGGAGTACTAAATTTTATTTTATTACGTACAAAGCAGTGATAGAAACAGTAGGTTTAAAACCTTTTCTTATGCGTACTCTTGCCCCAATAGCGGGACAAGAGTACGCATGTGATTGTACCAATATAGCTTATATTTTTATGTTAAAGAAGATCACAAGTGAATACTTCTGATCCTTCATAGCCAGTAAATTCGTCATGCCGCCATTCTTTACGTTTTATCAATTTTTCTGATGGAGGTTCTTCATATTTTTCATTGCAGATGTAACTTTGTTAACATATTTTTTGCTTTTTTTCAGAGATTACTTTTGGTAATTTGCCAGGTACTGTGCTGATTCCAGTTTCACCCATTGTAAATATTTTTGTGGGATCAAATGTTATGTTATCGTAGCCTATAGTTATTGCAGAATATTGTAAAATTTTGCAACTTGCGGGCTATTGAAACCCATTGCTTGAGCAGCTTGCAGCTTCATGTTGGCAAAGGGATAAAGATGATCCATTAAACTTCTTTGCAATATTGAGAAAGCTCCTTGAGTTGCTCTTGGTTAAAATTTGCTTAAATCTTCAAAGAGATGTTGGAATGCAGTTAGGATCTTGTAATAACAAACAGGAAAATGCGCCAAGTATATTTCTATATTTCCATATAAGGCATATTTCTATTTAAATTGAGTTTTCTGATGTTAATTAAATGAGATAATTAGGTTCAAGTAACCAAGCTAGTTAAACCAATTCCTTTTTATTAATATTACTAAACAATAGTTTGTGGGGAAAGAGTATCAATCCGTACTCTTGCCCCAACATTCTTGCTCACAGGATACTTTTCCCGTTAAACTGGATAACTTAATGGCATCGTTTATTAGTTGAAACGGTACATTGTTTTTTACTCGTTTCGGGCTTTACCCCTCTTCAGTCAACTTTTGGTTACACTTTGTATAATTTAATTTGTGGCGTAATAAACACTAGTATTGTGTTTTATTCTAAAGACACATGGCAAATTTTCCACCAGATTCCTTTATTAGTTGAAACGGTACATTATAATATATACTAGTTATACAAAGATTA
>NW_019386885.1:14546-19068 GCF_000671375.1 Centruroides sculpturatus | reverse complement strand
TTTTAAATAAAAAATAATTAAATAATCAACTTATTCTAAATATGTATTGATATAATTGTACATTTGTACTATGCAATTTGTATACTTATTTTTTCATGATAGTATAAATTATGTATTTACGTATGCGCGCATATGCTCCTTAAGCAAAACTTAAAAGTAAAAAATCATGTATTTTTGTTTTTATTACATTTATGTTTGTTTAAATAATTGAAGACTAAATACAAATAAAAAATTTATTACTATTTAAAAATCCAAGTTCAAAACTTCGAATCCTAATCCAAATACAAATAGAATTTTAATTTGTCTTTAGTCTTCAAAGATTTCAAAATTTTTGTATTTAATCTATAATATCATAATTTTTAAAAATATATTTCATCCTTAACCACTCAGCAGTTAGGGACGTATATGTGGCAGTGGTGAGGGATGTATATATACATCAAATTCTTTTGGGGTATTGCAAAAAACTACCGTGAAAAAAATTCACCTAAAATATGAATTATGTAACAATAAAAAAAGACTTTTCTTTACTAGACATAACTGTTTACAAAGTCTTTTTCTGAAACGGTAATGAGAAAAAATGCGTGGAAAAATACTTTAAAAATTTCCTACGTCTATTCTCCACTACTGGAGGTAGTACCATACCTTACTAGTCCATTGTTGAAATGTTAATTTTTTAAATTTAATCTTTATTTTATTCATATATTAATTAATAATAAAAATACTTTACTGATACTGATACACCTAATATCTTCAGATAACAGCAAACTTCTTTTGTTTCCAGCAAAAAAATACAGGGCAATTCATAAACACTCTCAGAATCCACCTGATTCTAAAAATGCTTGCAAATTGCTCTGTATTCTACTTTGCTGGAAGCTGAAGAGGTTTGCTTTTATCTGAAGATGATGATAACTGAAGCAGTTATCATCATCTTCAGATAAAAGCAAACCTCTTCAGCTTAAATTTATTTGTCATCCTACCTCTCTGGGAACTTGGGATCAAATCTAGATGATTGAAAAATTTCAGGAAATTTTTTTTGGAAGGTGATCAAGCTTTCATTATTTGACTGCCCTTTGTGGCCTGGCCAAACCTACAATGGATATAAAAAAAGGCCATCTTAATGCCCATTGAGTGGAAAGACTAAAAAAAAATAATTATAATTACTACAGTATAGCAAACAAACAATACCAGATGGATTATTAATACTAATAAGTCATCCAGTATTGTTTGTCTGCTACCAACTTTAACATTTGTAAACATTTAACAGATTTAAATACTACTGTCCTGGCTGTTATATATAACAGAGGGAAAGTATAGCAATCAGTCAAAAAATGATCCCCAAGATTTTTACAGTTTTGGACGTAGGAAACCTTAAAACGTTGAGAAATGCGAAAAAAATTCGTGGGAGTTTCTATATGTATGGATGTTTATATGTTTGTGTGGGGGTACGATTTTGTTCACCCTGTTTAAGCTTAATTAATAACTCCTATGCTTTTTGTCGAAAATTTCTGAAATTTTGCAAGGCGGTTTGTGTATTAGGTGCTATTAAATTTTGGTGGTAAAGGTCGAAGGGGTGGGGAGCTAAAGTAGGGTTGTATCATATCTCGAGTAGGGTCGGACTTAATGACGATTTTACTCGCTATTAGCATTTACAATTTTTATGAAACCCATCTTTATTCTCAAAATTAAGTTTTTTTTTTATATTTTTTTGCCATTTTATAATAAAAGTATAAAACGTTTTAATATCATGGCGCCACCAAATGTCAGGAAAGTTAAGCAACGAGTTGCTGGAATTTTTTTAATATTCAGAAGTATTAATTTTTCTGCATTTCTTCTGTTGAACATAATAAGATTTTAAGTTTTAAACTTAGAAAATTTTTATTGCTTATGAGTCAACATATATATATTTATTTTCAATAATAAAAATAAAAAAATAATAATAATAGTAAAACTAAAAAACTATTTTCTGCTTATTAAATTTTGTTTATTTACTTTTAATAATCTCACATTATTTATTTAATAAAATCTAAAAATAAACATGACAAGTGTTGAATGTCATCCTTATTAGCTATAAAACCGTCAGTTTTGGTACTCATTTTTTCTTTACAAAAATGCCTTCCATACGTCTTGAAATATCGTCATACCAAATTTGGTTGAACTTGGACTGTTAAAATAAATATCTGTAGACAGTATTGAATAGTGGTACTTTAGAATTTATATACCGGGTGATCGCAATTAACTTAACTATACAGGTATTTAGTAATTTCATTGTGTGTACATAGGCTATATCATCTTACAGCAAATTTAATACGATTTTTCATGTTTCTTGTCATGATTTTGGCTGCGCAATGAGATTGATATGCTTTATTTAATAGCTGAATAATCTGTTGAGGTGGGAATCTCCGTAATGGTACAGATCAAGACATTATTTCTCATTACTCACCCCTCATCCATACTGGTAGACCAGTAGCGTAACGTAGTGGGGCGGAAAAATTTCACAATAAATAATAATATCTTGTAAAAATTTGAAACATCCTAATCTATAGTTTCATCGCGCCTACGATAGTGTTATCGTCCGGACAGTCCGGGAATCGGCTCGCCGGGTGAACTAGTAACTTTTTCATCCAAGGAAATCCTGCGAAACCTGTTGACCTTTTTTTTTCTTTTTGCTTGTACGATTCATTCGCGTTCATATACACCACTAATATCCAATAGAACTATTTTAAACAGGTCACTGCACTACCACCACCGAATTTTTCATTGCTTGTTCTGTCACAAAACTGAATTTTGGTGTTTTAAATTGAAATACCTAAATAGAAGGGCCGAAATTTTCCTCCGCCCCGGGCGGCTGACACCCACGGTACGTCACTGTGGTAGACATCACTGTGATTTCACTGTAATTTCATGTTTTATAAACAGGTCTGATTGACCTGTTTATAAAACATGAAATTAAAGCCGGCATATAGCCTTAATTTATTGGTGCTTTTTTTTAACTCTTCACTAGACAGTCAATAATAGGCAGTGCCATAACTAGGCAGGTGCAATGGGTACACAGACACATGCCCCAGATTATTCTCAAATGTTAGATTTTGCCGCCATGGGGCGCCGATTCCGTAATGTTTTTGGTTAAAGTTAAAAAAATAACCGAGCATTTTTAGCACATTTGTTTTTAATATATTTTTTCCGAAAAGAGAGAGTCAAAAATGAAATCGTGCACAGAACATAAAAAATGCACTGCTAATAAGCCTTTTTTCTAGTTCAGTATAATTTCGGCCAGGCTTCCAAAGGAGCGGCTGGTTGGTGAGGAACAGGGCCCGACATATTCCGAATAAACCATCCCCGGAATTTCCCAGAGATGATCCGGATTCGATCTCGGATCCTCAGAACTCGTAGGCTGACGCATTATTTGTGTCAACCATCAAGTCCAGGGACGAGTTCAAGAAACAAGCAGCTAAGTAAGCAAATCAATGATGTAGTTCGTTTCATATGAAACGGATTATGCCATTGTTTGCTTACTTAGCCGCTTATTTATTGAACTCGCCCTAGTTGACATTGTCAGAGTCGGTAGATTAACTACCGACTCTGACATTGTTAATGCTTTGCATTGACAAATAAATCAATCATAATAAAGCACAGGCTCATGACAACTACAGGATATTATTAAACGCTTATATAAGAAATATAAATTAATATATGAATAATAATAATAATAATAATTTTGCGTAAACAAGATCTTTTCAAAAATCAAGATTAAAAAATGTTTTATTATAGAAATCCTGCAAGCAATTGACACTAGGGTGCAGTAGTTGCACGTTGTACGTCAGCGATTATGGCCGTCGATCGTATTTATTAAGACTATATGCTGTTCAGTTAAAATGGTTTGTATAAAAATCCCATTTATTTATATATAAGAAACAAAAATGATTTTTAAATGAAGTTTGGTATTCCTATTCCTACACGATAATTAGACCAATAGTTATACAGGTAGGCGTCCTACAACGCGGTAGATACGTTCCTTGAAAATGCCGCGTTGTGGGAAATCGCGTTATAGGAGACACCAACTTAATACAAAAATTGGGATTCGGTTCTAAACAGAGAAAAACTTGACGTTTGAATGGCGTTTTTTGAATTTTTCAAACCAGCCATTGCTAGCCACGAATTTAACACTGGTTTCATCAGCCGACGACTGTCCCATTTGTTTTAAATAATCAAATATTTTTAAGGCTTTGTGTTTAACTGCACTTTTATTTAAAGGCAACCGTTTCTTGTTCATATCTACCCGTAATATTAGCACTTGTTCCATTTTTTTTTTTTTTCATTATAGGTGCTCTCGGACGAGCAGCAATTTTCACAAGAATAGATGATCCGGATGCGACTGAATTCCTAATCTTTTCTTCCTATTGCTTAATCGACCGAATAGTTGACTCATTTAAATTAAAATGCCTACCAATATCAGCTATCCGCTCTTGATTTTTAATTCGATCCAAAATTTCTATCTTTGTTTGAAGAGATATATTAATAAATT
>NW_019386885.1:0-7192 GCF_000671375.1 Centruroides sculpturatus | reverse complement strand
TAAATTTTATTTTTATTATTTATTGTTAATAAATCTTCATAACAGTGAGATTGATAAGAGAAAATATATTTTCGCCGGTGGAAGATAATGCTGATTCGGCAACTCGAACAACATAACAATTATTATCTATTGTTACTTAACGATCATAATGATCATCTTCAGTAATGATCCCAATCTCGAATTTATTTATGATCATAGACATTATTTAGAGAGAATTAACATTGTTAATTGGTTATATTCTTACAAATAATCGTTATGTGCTATGATTTTCAACTTGATTAAATGAAATTTTTACAATAAGCAATTGATCAATTCCCACTAACGTCTGTAACTATATGAAATAAGGTTATATTTTAATTTCCTTTAACGAAAATTTAAAAAAAATATATATATATATATATGTTAAAAATTCAGTTTTAAATTAAATAATTAATTAATATAAAAATGATCTAATTTAAGACGAAAACTTCTAACATAATTAGTAATTTATGCGCTAATTTTTCATCGTTAAAGCAATTATATGATAATTTCTAATGAGAATATTAAAAATATATGCAAATTTAAGAAAGAAGAAATGTATTTTTAACGTTTATAACATAGAAAACAGTAATTTTATCTGCGAATTAAAAGCGAATAATAAATTTATTATCACTAAATTCGAAGGAAAAAAGTCGATATTTATTATCATTATTCAGCTACGTGTAATTTATTCGAAGAGCTGTACAGTCGATAATAGTTTGTTATAGGGAAACTTTAGCAAGTTATCGAATCAGTAACGTTATAGAGCACTTCTTGATCTACCCATAATTCCGAGCGCAGGTTAGAAGCATTGACGATCCATCCTTTGGTCAGACACCGACTAAATGCGTTGGGGGAAGGTCGCCCTTCTATTGCATTTTGGAAACATTCAGCTTTTGGAAAAAAATATATATTTAAATAATATCGAATAGAACATAAAAGGTAAATGCTCAATTTAACATTCCTTTAGTCTCAAAACTTTATAAATTATTATATAAATTAATTAATATTTTTCTATGTAGTAATTGTAATAACTTCTCACTTAAATCATAAATATATAATTTCTATAGTTAATTAATAATTAAATTAATTAAGAGAGGTAGAAACTTAACTCACGTAATATTAATTATAATAATTTGAGTAAAAACTTTTATTAAAACGGTTTTTACGACGCGAGAATAATAATAATAAATTTAATGATATTTATATATTGAGACGTATACACCTCTTAAATAAAGTTTAGTTGTTGAACGGTAAATATCTAATTTTTTTTTATAAGATATTAACAATTGCTGTTATCATATCTACTTGTTTCACAAGTGTAAAAAATAGGGCATAGAAGTATGGATAAGCGTAAATATTGAGATTATTAAGATTGATTAATCTAATAGGATCAGAAAATAGAAAACAACTTATCTTGTCCTAAATTAATGAACAGAATCTTAACAAGTAACAACTTTGCTGGAAAGTAAACAGGAGGATAAAACGTAACTATGGATAATCGCTGTTTTCTTCTCTTACGCTGGACTTATTTCAATAATTACCAAGAACGTTATCAGCGTATGGTAAGTTACTGATGAGACCAAATTAGTAAGAAATACACTACCAATAGAATACTTGGTCATTAACGTTTATACAAAAAAATATATACTTTTCTAACGGTAGTCATACTTGATTTTTATGCTCGAGAGAATTCTATAAATTACATCCTAATGAGATGCCTATGTTTTATTATAAGTAAAAAATTTTGAAAAGAATATTAACATATAATGATTATATAATGTTGTAAAAGTTTACAGTAAAAGTAATTGTAATCTAAAGAAGTGTTAAGATGTAAAAATATAAAATTGTGAAAGTTTTAAACTTTGAAAATTACGATAATAATATCTGCATTTTGATAAATTGTAAAGGGGCATTAAAAAGTTGTATTTATATTTATAACAAGCTCTTAAATCCGAAAGCAATCTTTTTTTCAGTAGTATCAACATATTTTCTATGTTTAATCTTTGTTTTATAAGCGTAATAACAATTTATTAAGCTGTATTTAGTTACTTTTGTATGGAAATGAATAGTCACGTTTTGTTAACTGCATCATCAAAGTAGTTTTCCCTCTTTAAGAGTACAAATAAATGATGCAAATGATAAAGAATGTTAATAAAAGTATAAGTTATTGTTCGAATAAGATCATGTCTTATCATAAAAATAAATTTAAAATTTGAGCTATAACCTTGCATTAATATCACATAATTTTCTAGATACACGTATCTCTGCTTTATAAAGAATATGTTTAGTAGAATCAATTCTAATTAGAAATTAAATATATTTTGTTTAAATAAATTGGATACTTTCCAGTTATTAAACGAAAACCATTTCCAATGATGCGAATGTAAGACGATAAATGCGAAGCATTACAGTTTGACAATTGTTGACAATAAGGCGAGTGCAAACTAAAATAAATGCTGATAACAGGTGCCATATTGACACTGTAAAGCGATAAAGGATGAGAATTTCACGGTTATTATTGATAAAGATGGAAACCCTATCATTGACGAAATTAAATTATCGTTGACATTGATGAAACAGAGAGAATTACTGCAGAAGCAATTGATAATGATTGCGAACAGTTTTACTATTGATGTGATTCAAGAGAAAAGGAAGCAAATATGTCTAAAAACAATCTGATTATAACCTGAATGCAACTCTTGCTCTGTTGACCTTCCATAAAAATAACAGTTATTAGTATTCGCTTGTGATAAAAATTATTATTTAACTGTTGACACTGATATATACGTTAGATAAGTTATATTGAATCCATATAAAGTGGCCACCGAATTGACATAATACGTGAAGATAAGTGAGAATAAATTATTCCTACTTTTCTACAATAAATGCTGGGATCCTCTATGCTGCACGAACTCGCCTGTAACTTCTAAATTAATTACTTCTTTAACCTTGACTGGTAACTTTTGTCTTGTTTCATTACAATGACTCTTTTCTATGGCGGAATTCCGTCTTTACAAAAGTTACCAAACTTGTATTTGTTTAGTAAGTTTCTCCATAAAAGAGCAATAAGACAAGGAATTCGTTTAAAAATTAAATATTTCTGAATAATTTCGAAGGATAAATAATCGGAAATAAACGAAACTGTGCCAAAAATTTCGAATAAAATCGTTTATTTTTATATGATAAAATATGTTGGTTAACTTTTTTTTCTCTGAATTTGACAGATTTTTGTGTGGATTCTTTCTTTAAAGAAACATTTTGCCCTTTTAGAATTTCTTTAGGTTAAAAGAAACATTATATATTTTTCGTGTTTGGATTTTAAGTTGTTAAATGATTTCTTTTTTAAGTTCCAAAATCAGAAGTTGAGTCAGAAAAATATACTAGATTTAAAAAAATAGTGTGTTTCGAACATGTGGAAAACATATGTTTATGTCAAGTCTTTAGCATTCTGATAGACGGTTATTCATAACTTATTATTGTCTTTGCTTCTATTGAATTAAATTTCTTTATATTTTCCTCTTACGATATGCAGATTTATGTTCTTTCTTCTTCCTTTTTTTTAAAAAATAAGTTTTTAAATACTAAATAATTCAATACTGAAAATTCGAGATAGTCTATTCTTTTTGCTGTTATTCTCAGAACAGTAAAATCATCAATCCGGAAGAAGCTCGACAAATGATGTTCCACACGAAAAAGCAGAAATATCTTCTCTATCAACTAGTAAAAAAAAGTACAAGAGAATGTTGAATTTTAACAGGAACACTGAAAATAGTGGTTAAATGTCAAACTTCACTGAGTTTAGGAGATTTAAGATGATTCGCTACTATGGATTTCTTTTATTGTAAAGAACAGTCATAATTCATCCAGTTTGGTTAGAGCAATTTAATTTTCTTTACTGTGTAACGTGGTAAAAGGAACGGACAGACTTTAGAGAAATAAATTATATCGTACGATATATTATGAACAAACGGTGATAAAGTACAAAATTTGGAAAATTTGTATAAGCGGCAACGAAATTGTTTATACCTTCTGTACGCTAGCTGCCAGAAGTTGCAGGATTTTGATTGATTATATAATCTTTAGAAAGTTCTTTCTTTCATTTAAGAAAGCTTAACTGGCTGTTGATGACATTCTAGTATGAACTATTTCTAAAAACGGAAAAAAACTTTTAGATAAACCTTTGCTCAACAAAAGCCCATTATAAATTAATTGATAATAATCCATTTCTTCGGCAACCATAATGAAAACTATAACAGGTTTTCCGAATCAAAGAAGTATTGTGTTATGTTCTTCGGATAGATGCTCATCAATAAAGCATATTCTCCTTAGATATAGTGCTTTTGGCAGATCAAACGTAGCTTGTAACTTCCGAACGACTGATCGTGTAAGTCACACAAGAATTCTTTCTTTCTATTTTTAATTCTGCTTACAGTTTATCAAAGTATATCAAATTTAATTATGAATCACGCTAATGTAGTGAACTGTTAAAAGTTATACATTTTTGAATATTTAATGCAACGTTTTAAAAAATAAATCTGAGCCAAACTCTTCATATTGATTTATCACCATTCAATTTACTTGTTTACAAATCATGCAAATTGCATTGAATTATGTAAATAAGTATATTTATGCTAATTTCATGTCTAAAGGTCAAGCAATTTACTCATAACGGACAATCAATTTTAAAATATTTTCAAATAATATAACTTTTTTCTGGAGGAAAAAAAACTATAATTTTAAGTTCTTAAAGACTCTTCTTACGAGAAATAGTAATTATGGTATTTTTTTATTACAATTTTTTAAAATCTAGATAATCCTATTTAATGATAAAAAAGTTCGCGTAAGAGTTATCACTTTGATAAATTAAGATATGCAATTTTTCTTCAGCATAAAAAAATTATTTTTCTTTATTATCTGATAATATCTCATATCATTTTTTTTCTTTCACTTATTATTATTAAAAAATAAATTTAGTCATTTATTAAATAATTTCCTATATAATTTGTAGGAAAATAAATGAATTAAATGGCATTATAAATATTTTCCCAAATGGAAAATTCTATTAAATTGGAGAAAATCAGATGTTTTGGATGCTTTCTATTCTTCCACTTCTCCTACTTATCCATATTTGAAAAGATTTTCTATTTCTATTGCTTTTGTTCAGATTTAAGATTCCGATTTTGAAAGAATAAAAATCAAAAATAAAATTAAAATTTTGATTTTATTAAAATAAATGTATGTCTTTTAATATTGTTTTTTTTTTCTGTTAAAAACTTCAAAGTAAATCAAGTTAAATTTACCGAATCGAATTTATTTCATTTGACAAATTATTAATTCAAACTTGACACTGTTAACAAAACTTATTCTGATCAAAGCATACAATATTTATCTCGTTCGCTTTTTTTGTGAGTAAAGAAAGGTGGTTAAAAGATAAGGAGGAGAGACTGTCATAAGATAAAGTGCTAAGTTTTTCGTCAACTTTCTCCTCTGACAGTTTTTCTATATTTGCACAATAGATCTTTGTGAAAAGAAGAGAGTGGTTAAGGTTACAAAATCCACACAAAAAAACAAAAACACAGATGCACTTTTATTATCCCAAACTTATTAAACTTTAAGCATACTAGAATTTGAAATTTTTCCATTACTTTTTAAAATTACATTTCAAAATTCTGCACAGAATTAAAGCCGTTATATACGTAAATATGGTACGTAATATAACGTCCCTCTAAATAGTGCCAACCTCGTAAAACCCCAAATAATAATCGCAATAACTTCCTCATAAACAATATATCTGTGAATTACTAAAGTGTTTTACATTTTAGATAGCATTACTATACCAAATCATGTGACTTTCAACATGAGCACTTAAACTTGTACGTAAACCCAATTCTTAGCGGTATTTCAGTTTAGCGCCACACTCGATTTAGTGACTATTTCAGAGACCAATCGATGTTTGATTGAACTGATAAATTTTAATGGCATATAATGACATTTTCGCATAATTTGATGATGTCGAATTTAAAATTTATTACTTAGAATAAAATTATAAACATTAAAAATGATTTCAATATAAAAACAAATAAAAGATGTAAGTAATTCAAAATCCAATTCTATGTTGTCGAAAATGTAAGTTACAAGGAGGAGAAGAAGAAGACATTCCATGCTGTAGCAATGAAATAGTTTCCCGTGTTACCTGGAAATATCATAATAAATAAGAATGTTGTTAAGTTACTTACACGAATTAATATACCGGTATACAGAGCATATGTTACCAAAAAAAAAAAATGGATACATAGTGAACTGCGTGTTGATTCCACACAAGTTGTTTACTCGATTTTGATGCAACAAAATAATTTTTTTTTATTTATATACGATAACATGTTTATTATACATTTAATAAATGTAAAAATAATTTTAGCAGTTAGTTAAAATCACGTGCATTTCTGATCTTGTTTTCTTTTTTATTTATTGTCTGATTCTCAAAGGATGACTTGTGGTAATTGTGTGTTGCTTACATTGCATTTACTAATGCCTCTGAGAAATGGCTAATTTTGCTTTTCTTTCAACTTTGACATATTCGATTTGATGTCTTAGCTTGTCATGTTGAATTGCAAAGTAAATTTCATTCTGGTAAACATTATTTGGTTAATTTTATACTCCTAGATAATTTAAGAAAACAAATAAAAATTGAATGAATTAAAAAAAATTAATTTGTATTAAATTATAATGGTTTAATATACATTTAAATCAGTTTTTTACGGCTCTCGCTTAGAAATCACCCCCTAAAGGAATTTTCGTCTATGTGATTTATAATTGTCCCTAACAAAATTTATAAGAATGATATACTTTTATTTTAATACATCCGAACAGCCAACTCTTAACAGTGGCATTTTGTCATGAACTTTTTTAAAACAAAAATGTATACAAAATAACTTCCGAGCAATAGTCATTTTTGATCGTCATTCAGAGGTTTTACTGTATTATTAACTATAAAATTAACTATTTTTGTTTATTTTTTATGCGTACGTCTATTATCTGATTGTGTTACATTCTTATTTAGTGTGAATTTCAATATTTTTCTGTGCCTAAAAAATTTTTGCTCACAAGAAACATATTTACACTTTCTGAAGGTGATAGAGGCCATTAGGAAACACTGATTTAAATTAAGAAA
>NW_019386884.1:0-18412 GCF_000671375.1 Centruroides sculpturatus | reverse complement strand
ATATGAATTAAATTATTTTAATAATATTAATATATGCAAAGATATATTGGAAAGATTTCGTCAGTGTGTTATTTTTCTAAAAACTAAACGTGCCATTTTTATGTAGAGTTGCCAAGGTCTGTTTTGATCTCGTGTTTCTATGGCATCGAAGGGATGTTGTCGGCATTGAGATCCTTAAATAGACAATAATATTAGTATAGAATCATAAACATGGCAATCAATTAGACTCTCAATTCACTACATTGATCCTTTAAGTCTTTTATTTACAAGCTATTTTAGTTTTTATTGTGTGTTGTTATATATCCTATATCATTTTAAAACAATCTTTGACTCTATTTAAATTGTTTTCTAACTTTTACCAGGAAATGATTTTGTTTGTTTGCTATTGAAATTGTCTTGTATTTTTTCTTACGCGAAGCTGTGTTAAATATATAACAATGAATTGGCATTGTTGTTCGAGTTGTTTTTATAATCGCGAGTAAACAACAAGACTTAAAATCTATGAACAATTTCTAATAAACATGTCATATATTCCATTGTGAAGTACCTCTACATGGTATTTTTAACGATTATTTATTGCTTACTACTGATTTTTATGAGCGCTTTTACTGTATATAAATATAGAAGAACGTGTAAAGGTAGTAGTTTGAATACATAAATATGAAAACATCTCGTCCTTGGTATTAAAAAACGAGATAGATCTGTGTTGCTGGACACCCATTCCATTAATAATCAGACCTTGAACTCTCGTCGAGTGACAACTATTACTCTAGATTTTCTTTTTTCTTATCATTGTTTTGAGGTTTCAACATATCCTAATGACTTCGAATTACTTTGAATGATAGAAAGAATAAACACGATCATTTGGGACAGCTGTTCAATGATATTGCTTTGGGTTATCTGTTCATTAATAGCAATCGCCATTATGATGAGAGACATTCGCAATTGATATCTTCAAAGAGTTCTTCATATATAAAATCCCATTGCAACTTACAAATTATGTCATTTTTCAAAATTAAAAGTGCAAAATTGTTTACGCTAAGATAACTTATTCAGGCATTTTTTAAAGAAAATTTATATCACTCTTTCGAAAATTATTAATAATTTATCGATTTATATCAATGTTAATATTTCATTTCTTCGCACGATTATTATTTCTCAAACATAAAAAATTTAATTTCTTCGACGTTAATGTAATTTTGGGTCAACGATTCGTAAAAACACTCGAATTTATATTCTGAGTATGTTATTACGTGCTTACAAACCCAGCTTTATATTCATTAAAAACATAATTTTTGTAGTAAATAAGGAAATGAATATTCGTCTAAATGCATATTTATGTGCTTTTATTATTGTATAAATGATATTCACCAACACACACCACATTCGACCATATAGTAGCGTTTTTAAAAAACGCTACTATATTCAGTCACATGTACAGTACAGTACAACACTAACACTGAATATATTAAGAAGTTTTAATTTGCATATTTTCTTGTTTACGTTCGATTTTCAATTTTGAAAGTCATTGCGTTTATTCTTGTCCTTTAGTTAATTCACCCGCAGATCCTTGATTGTAATTGAATTCTATTTTTATATACAGTATCTATAGCAAGTTCGAGTAGAATCAGCAGTTGCGAAGGTCTGTTACTTCTTTTTTACATATAAAAAATTGCTATAATTATAAATTAAACAAATAAGCCAATAAATTTACAAATATATAGCAGAATTTACGCATACATACTGTATATACAGCTTAATTTTTTATACACTCTTTATGCGCTATTAATGTTAAGCATCAATCTAGAAATGCTAAAAAACAGACGTTGAAAAAAAATGGAAATGCCCTTTAACAATTTGTAAATTGATAATGATATTTTAATAGCTTAAATCTAAGAAATCACAGCGGTTTGATAATTAAGAATCAACGTCTACGAATTTTTTCCGAGAAAAGTCAATGAACCTGCTTCTTAATAAGCTTGAACTATCGTACTGATTTATAATACCGGTGTGTTTGTAAGGTAATCGGTGCTTAAGTGACGTCAAATACCGCTCTAGATGTTTTTTGACTTATAAAAAATTTCAAAAAAATTTCCAGAAATCTAAAGATATCGCAAAATATATTTAATAATATATAAATTGTACTTATAACTCATTCACTTCCTTCAAGCAAGATTTATATGTAAGCCAAATAAGATTACAGCTTAGTATATGAATAGCTTAGGTCTTGATGCTGTCTTGGTCTTCACTAAGCATGGAAATTTGAAGCAGAATGGGGACTTTTAAGCTAAAA
Organism: Centruroides sculpturatus; assembly: GCF_000671375.1. NCBI lineage: Eukaryota > Metazoa > Arthropoda > Arachnida > Scorpiones > Buthidae > Centruroides > Centruroides sculpturatus. Next base: position 16,119 of record NW_019386884.1, on the reverse strand, counting down.
ATGATACAGCTTAGACTCTCACTCTATGAGAATAAATTTTAAAGTTTCACGCTTTTAAATTTTACTACAGATAACAGACACTATTACTCAACATGAACTGAATGAAACTGTTAAGCTATAAACATAATAATTTTAATAAATTAACAAAAATAAGAAATAGAAGCGAGAAAATTTCTGTGGAGTACAGAAATTTATATTTTCTTTTACAAAATAAACATGTTTTGAAGAAGATTTTAAATAAATATATTTAATATTAAGTTATTTATTATCAATATTATATTTTTTATACATAAGTTGCTATACTTTTGATAGAGAATGACATAATTATAGCCTTAAATTACTTGTTTTATAAACATATATATGACAAATAGTTGTTGAAAATAATTGCAAACTCGCAAAGATTTCTGTCAAATAAATGTATTAATAAATAAATATGACCGTAGATATCATCTTTTATTGATAAAAATGGCTTTATCAAGACATTCTTAGAGTTCCGAAAGACAAATTCTCAAGAGAAATTGATAGAGAGGGAGAAGTGGAATTTTATTGTTTACCCAAAAAATATCGAAAAGATCGCCGAAATATTTAGTTTAATTAAATTAAACAAATGTTTTTAGAAGACTTATAAATTCTTCTTAAAACCTAAAACATAATTTTAACAATTGCAAACCTCAAAAACATAATTTAAATACCCTAACTGATGCTATAAATTACACATTAGAACATCATAAATTGCTCACTTATAATAATTTTGCGTAACTTAAATGATATTAAAATGATAAAAATACGCATAAATCTATCATCTTGTAATTATATTTTATCGATAATTAATGTTTGTAACCTTTTTAAAGCTATGCTTAAATTAGCAAAATTGTTTATCTGTTTGTATTCAACGAGAGAGAACTTCAAAATTGTATTTACAGATCGATACTTTGATCGATTATGTACTAATTTTGATTATATTTTAAAATCTTTATCTATTAAGAAATAGGACCATCTTGATATCTTTAAAAAACTTTACTACAATTAACAGAAACGGTTACTCAACATGAACTAACTGGAACTATTATAAACATAACAAATGAGGCCTTTGGAAGACAACCAACAAGAACGTTGTTGCATCCTCTTAACGTCGTCACATCCTCAGTTACTGTGACTTTTATAATTGTGTAGACACTGATCAACTTATATTACAAATTTNTACTCAACATGAACTAACTGGAACTATTATAAACATAACAAATGAGGCCTTTGGAAGACAACCAACAAGAACGTTGTTGCATCCTCTTAACGTCGTCACATCCTCAGTTACTGTGACTTTTATAATTGTGTAGACACTGATCAACTTATATTACAAATTTCTAAAAATATAAAATATATATATATATATAATCTCCTCCCTGTAAGTATCTTTTCTTTATTCATTTAATATTCTGATACTTAAGGAATATGATTAATTATGTACTTTCTAAGAATCGTTCAAGGACTAGTTATAGACATTTTAAGAATTAATGATAAAAACGGGCCATTAGTTTAATTTGTGGTTTTTTGGATTAAATTCTAAAAAGACTATTTTCGTTTCTAAAAACTTGATTATTTTATAATATAGAAGGTAAAAATGATGTATTACTCCCTTTCGACACTCCTTCTAGGAAGAGTTTTATACTCGATATATGGGTTTTCTTTTGTTAGAAACGCAATTATTCAAATTGAATTTCTTAGAATTTGATTAATTTCTTAATATTTGAGAGAAAATTTGTCATAGATATATTGCTCGACCGAGTTCTCGTTTAAAGTATTGTATTTAAGATGACCGCATTTCCTCTTCGTTATCATCAAATTCTATCTTCGAATGAATGACACCAAATTCTTTCCCTCTCTCTCCAAGAAACGTAACGATTTCAACATTTCTATTTAAGTATTATTATATCTACAAGTTTAAAAATTCAGTAATTATAATTCATTGCCTGTGCCCAATTTTTTTTCTTAACTAAAGATCTTGAACCTTCTGAATAAGGAGTAATTATCTCTATACGTAAAATTAATTTACATTAACAATTTCTTACATAAACACTGTTTTTACCTGCATAATTTGAACAAAATGCATAAAATGTGCAGGTTATATGTAAGCCAAATCATTTTTTAAATATATTTTANAATGTACCAAACTCACGTTTCTTTGTAAAGAAATTTAAAATTTCGTATAAATAACGATAAAAGAATATTTTCAAATTTATTAATGAGTAAATAATTTAATATAAATTAAAGCTTTTAATTATAATTAATATTTTAAATCCAATAAATTTAACAAGGTCGGACTTTGAACTTCTAGTGTCCTTAAGATATATTATATGAGATGTTTTTCTTCTCCACTAACAAGTAAGTAGTAATGAATTTAAAAGTGTGAAACCCTAAATTTTATTCTCGTAGCATGAGGCATTAAGTTATAGCTTGTATAAACCCATCTTTGTCTAATAGAGCAGTGTTTTTGAACTACCGATCAGCAGAAAAATATTTGACCATATTAATCCTGGCGCAGTTGGTATTTAAATAATAATCCAGAGTTACTGTACGTAACAACTCTAAATTACTATTATTTATATAAGCTTTTAAGCATATCGGCAATTTGTAGTCGCATATAATTACTCGGTCCATGTAAAATGATCCATAATTTTACCGGTCTGCGATGAGAAATGGTTGAAAAACACTGTAATAGAGTATATCAGCTGTAGAATCTGGATTCGATTTCCTGATGAAAAATTCTTTTTTATGTGAATGGCAAGTTTTAATAACTTTTTAATGCTTAAAATGGAAATAAATTGCTTTTTAAAATATTTGCACTACCGATCACGCATTTTTAAGCAATAATTTTGAGTCATCTGGCTTGTTTTTACTTTTTAAGGTCGAGGATTATGTGAAAATCTCTTTAACTTTAAAACTTTCTTTACGTTTATTTTATTTTAATTGAATTTAATTAACTCAAATATTAATAATATAAATAATTTAATTTTTGATTAGTCACGAATGAGTGGACAGTTGAAGTCAAGAGGAGTGATGAATTCGGTAGAAACCTTCGAGATTTTTTGTTTAATCGGACCGGTTCTCTAATTAAAAAAATCACGAGAATTCGAGGAAATTCAATCTCAATCTGTAGTTAGAAATAGGAACATCTGGCAGATGAATTTTCATTGTTTATCTTTATAATATCCAATATATCATTTGCCATAGGTAAATTAATACGATAGAAAAAAATAGAAATGCCATAAATAATTTGTTATTTCTAGCATCAAATTCTAATTACACGATCTAATTAGGAACTACAAAATCCTTTCGTCTCACTCCATTTACTATGTATATCTAAAGAATGTCCATGCTCTTCTTTCAAAAAATAGAAAGTGCTTCATATATCAATAGAAAGTCTGTCATTTGTTATATTTTTAACATTAAAATAGAATATTATATACACCAGTTTCCCCAAAAGTCAGATAACCATTGTAAAGACTAAATTTCCGTATTATTCAAATACTTTACGATAGAAAACTAAATTATGCGTATACAGAATGACCCAAAAGTTGATTAACCATTGTATTATTCGAATAGTTTATTACTTGCAAATTATAAAAATTGCGCGAAATAAAACATTTCCTGTTAAGAAATTATAACGCTTTAACAAATTCATATTTATAAATTCGCCTGGAATACACTAAACAAAACACGATTAACTGACGGCCATCTGTTATTTTACTTAATTTTCTTTTTATATTGCCAAATGATATTGGTGATTCTTCATTTAATTTCATTGAAAATACGCTGGAAGGTAAAATATTTTTATGTTTTAGATGCGTCTAACTTGCGTAATTTTTAAGCAAGACAATAGAAATTTCATATTTCTGCTTTATGGTATTACTATGAAACATTACTAGAATTTAAACGTATTTAACTGACAAATTTCTTAGTTTGAATACATATTTCTAATTGGTTAAGAAAATCACGTGAAGTGGTAAGGTTACATATACAAGTATGATGAGTTTGAATTGTGTCATCAAAAGTGTTAAATCCGTCTTATTGTTTGTTTACAACCCTTTTTATAAATCTCACTCGATACTGTCTACTTCCGTTGCCTATATATTGAGCAATAACATAACAATGTGTCCGTAACACGTGTTTATTGCACATTAAAACGAAAGATTATCAGAATAATAAAATCATCACTCTTCTAATATATAAAGAAAATTATAAATTATTCGACAGCTCTTCGAAAAAATTACTTCTATAATTTATTTTATGCTCGAAATTACTGTAATAATAGACTAAATTGACATTAAACCAATGTTTAAATTCTAAGAAAATGCAAAACTAAACTCACGTATATTATGTCTTTGTCCACTTCGTGAACTGGAAGTTATTATACCGAGGGAATCACAATTTCTAGGTAAAATACTTTTAATTATTAAGGACAAGAAACAAGTACAGTATTTAAATGTACCAAACTCACGTTTCTTTGTAAAGAAATTTAAAATTTCGTATAAATAACGATAAAAGAATATTTTCAAATTTATTAATGAGTAAATAATTTAATATAAATTAAAGCTTTTAATTATAATTAATATTTTAAATCCAATAAGTTTAACAAGGTCGGACTTTGAACTTCTAGTGTCCTTAAGATATATTATATGAGATGTTTTTCTTCTCCACTAACAAGTAAGTAGTAATGAATTTAAAAGTGTGAAACCCTAAATTTTATTCTCGTAGCATGAGGCATTAAGTTATAGCTTGTATAAACCCATCTTTGTCTAATAGAGCAGTGTTTTTGAACTACCGATCAGCAGAAAAATATTTGACCATATTAATCCTGGCGCAGTTGGTATTTAAATAATAATCCAGAGTTACTGTACGTAACAACTCTAAATTACTATTATTTATATAAGCTTTTAAGCATATCGGCAATTTGTAGTCGCATATAATTACTCGGTCCATGTAAAATTATCCATAATTTTACCGGTCTGCGATGAGAAATGGTTGAAAAACACTGTAATAGAGTATATCAGCTGTAGAATCTGGATTCGATTTCCTGATGAAAAATTCTTTTTTATGTGAATGGCAAGTTTTAATAACTTTTTAATGCTTAAAATGGAAATAAATTGCTTTTTAAAATATTTGCACTACCGATCACGCATTTTTAAGCAATAATTTTGAGTCATCTGGCTTGTTTTTACTTTTTAAGGTCGAGGATTATGTGAAAATCTCTTTAACTTTAAAACTTTCTTTACGTTTATTTTATTTTAATTGAATTTAATTAACTCAAATATTAATAATATAAATAATTTAATTTTTGATTAGTCACGAATGAGTGGACAGTTGAAGTCAAGAGGAGTGATGAATTCGGTAGAAACCTTCGAGATTTTTTGTTTAATCGGACCGGTTCTCTAATTAAAAAAATCACGAGAATTCGAGGAAATTCAATCTCAATCTGTAGTTAGAAATAGGAACATCTGGCAGATGAATTTTCATTGTTTATCTTTATAATATCCAATATATCATTTGCCATAGGTAAATTAATACGATAGAAAAAAATAGAAATGCCATAAATAATTTGTTATTTCTAGCATCAAATTCTAATTACACGATCTAATTAGGAACTACAAAATCCTTTCGTCTCACTCCATTTACTATGTATATCTAAAGAATGTCCATGCTCTTCTTTCAAAAAATAGAAAGTGCTTCATATATCAATAGAAAGTCTGTCATTTGTTATATTTTTAACATTAAAATAGAATATTATATACACCAGTTTCCCCAAAAGTCAGATAACCATTGTAAAGACTAAATTTCCGTATTATTCAAATACTTTACGATAGAAAACTAAATTATGCGTATACAGAATGACCCAAAAGTTGATTAACCATTGTATTATTCGAATAGTTTATCACTTGCAAATTATAAAAATTGCGCGAAATAAAACATTTCCTGTTAAGAAATTACAACGCTTTAACAAATTCATATTTATAAATTCGCCTGGAATACACTAAACAAAACACGATTAACTGACGGCCATCTGTTATTTTACTTAATTTTCTTTTTATATTGCCAAATGATATTGGTGATTCTTCATTTAATTTCATTGAAAATACGCTGGAAGGTAAAATATTTTTATGTTTTAGATGCGTCTAACTTGCGTAATTTTTAAGCAAGACAATAGAAATTTCATATTTCTGCTTTATGGTATTACTATGAAACATACGTACAATAAAATTGTTTCGATAGATGAAACTGTTCACGAAATATATTCGAATAATTCAAACCACTGCATTTTCAATTTATGTTATATGATTTCGATGAAGGATGTTTTCTGTAATAAACTTTGACTTTTTAAAACGTTTTTACCTAAAATAATTGGATAGTGTGTGATTTACTATGACTCAAATTAGCCAGTTTCGTTGTTATTTAAATTTTATGGTTTTTCTGTGAACGTTATCACGTGATATTGTTGTTATTCTCTATTAGTGAAGTCTATTTTATATACTACAGCTCTCTCTGCCAAGTAAAAGTGTATTTTTCGTGCTTTTATTGATGTTTATTTGATATTTCAAAGCAACATTAAAATTCCATTAGTTATGCTACCAAATGATTCATTCAAATATAATAATTCTGCTGTGAAATAATTATTTTATAACATAAATTTTAAGAATTTAATTCCTCAAAAAAAATTAATTACGTTCTCATGGATCACCATGACATTGAAGAAATGAGTTTAGAAAATCCTGAAAATATTTTCTGATAATTTATTCACATGGCTAGTAAGTAGACTTACAAGGACAAATGCATATGCCACTTAAAAAATTCTCGTAGACAATGTCTCGATCTCTTCCCCATCGTGTACAAAGGTGTACAGTACTTTACGCGACCCTCCCTCCCCTGAAACTGTACACGTAAATCAATGGACGAACTCTTATATTAGATAGGTTGAGGCGCACGTTTTAAACGTGTAAACGTGTACGTGTGACGTTAGGCGCCGCTTTCCCGTAAGCCTAAAAGTTTGACAATGGTGTTTGGATAGTCGGTGGAATCACGCTCGACATTCCAAACACCATCGTCAAACTTTTAGGCTTACGGGAAAGCGGCGCCGAACGTCACACGTACACGTTTACACGTTTAAAACGTGCGCCTCAACCTCTCTATTAACTAATCCACATTATAAATCAGTACTTAACACTTGCAATATATTTGCATATCCATAATTCGTAGTACGATTATTCAATTTTTTACAATTGAATTATTTAACAAAAATATAGTCAAAAACAAATATTAAATCCTGGAGAATATTAAATATGGTGTCAACGTGTAAAACTAGAGGATTTAACTAATGGAATTCGTATTAAAAAATTGTTTTCTATAATATTTTTGAACAGGTAAAGATGTTAATTGCTGTTTTTGACATATATTTTTCGACTCGATAACATAAATTGGTTCGATATTCCTAGAATAATGTCATAAAACATGTTCCAAAAATTTTTATCTTACTCTTTCAAGTCATTAAGCTACCTATTACTAACTTGTACTGGTGTTTTTGCAATATTCTGCATATGGTCTTCAAAATATTTGCACGAAAACATTTCAATTCTCAGAAATTATCGCATTGCAACAGATCTTAATTGATTTTCTTGATTGCCAACAAACTAATCCATTTACTTAATAATAAATCAATTAGGTGAAATTTATCATAAAAATAAAGTTTAATGTACTGTACATATTTAACGATTAAAACTTTAAATTATTTGATATCAATCATCATTAAGATTCAATATCTTCAGTCANTAGATAATGATAAGTGCACATGATCCTGACATTACACTTATAATATATACAATCTCTATCTGTATATGTATATCTTGGGCACTTATAAAAGGGAATTAGGATAGATTGTTACTTGTTTTTTAGAATAACTTCCGCTTCCTGTATGCAAAATTACACCAAATTCTACTTGAAATCATCTGTATAAATTTCAGTTATAGATTTAACATTATAGATTCCAGTGAAAATCCAAGGTCGAGGGAAAAGGATTTCTTAATAGACTTAGCCTGCTTTACTTAATTATTTATTTTAATGTTATAGGATTTATATGATCCAATTTACTAAACGAATCTAATTATTATGCTGTGTAGATGCTTAATTTATCACTAAGAGCATCCAAAATGAAATTTCTAATAGAGTAGGAAAGATAAACTAAAAATGGAGTAGAAAATGCAAGATTTCATTTTAAAAAATTTAAGTAATAATTAAAAAACAAATATTTTTACACACAATACAACTAATTTTATTATTAAAAATGACATTTTAAGTAAATTCATATATATATAACGTAGAATTGTATAGTATGAGAAGTTTATCTTAGTTCTTTCTGTTTATAGAATGGTAACAGATAACATCTCTGATAATTTTACAAATAACCGAGATATCGGGCATAATTCTCATTCCAGATAACGATTATATTCTATATTATTTGTATTATGATAATAATTTTTGTAATCGTATTCTTCTGTAAACCAATCGAACGATAATTTACCATTTCCTACTTTAGAAAATGGTTTATTAAGATGAATATTTTTTTATTTATTAATAATTCACTTTAGTGTTTTTAACCTATTTTTTCCATTTAATTTATAACGAAAATGAATTAATTTTTTAAAAATATTATTTTATCAAATTTTTTTTAGAAGTTTGTTAAAGGTAATTTAACAAATCCTTAAGATATCCACGTCAGATTATAGTAAAAAAAAAAGATTTTAATCGGCAAATTGTTTGCGTTTTATACTCTTATTTAAAATATACAGAACTAGATAGAAAAAAATGCATAATATATAAATAAATACTTTTAATATCAAGCAATATAAGATTAGTTTCATTTTTTTTTCATTATTACTTGAGATTCTTGTTTCTTAATGTATAATAATTCAAAAATATGATAGGAATAATTATTATAATTACATATTAGTTTTAATATTTTTTTTCAAATTTTAATAAATATATTAAAAATGTATCAATTGCATCATTGCATAGATTGATGCAACGAGGTAGTATCTCAAATGGCAAGTGAGTCTTTAAAATGGAGGTCAATGCCTCAAGTAGCAATGAATTCTGTGCAATAGAGTCCAATTTTCATTGCAGTAAATGACTCAAGAGACAATTTATTCCATAAAATATCTCAAGTAGCAGCGGAAATCATCAATGAAATTAATGCCACAAGTTGCAATTGATCTTATTGTAAATTTCAAAATCTAATATTTTATGTAAATTTTTAATCTTACATCCTATCAAATAATGAAATAATTTTTAAAAAGGAAGAAAAATTTAATGTTTTATGTAAACTTTAATTTATCTAAAAGAAAAAAAATTTTTAACACACGTGTACGTGCAATACATGTAATTTCTATAATGTCTCTAATTATTGACACGATTATGCATATCTCTAGCGGTTTATTTCGAGATAATTTAATCCATAAAACTAGCAATTAAAGCACAAATTAAACATTATAATATATATTTATCAATTTGATATGTAATATATTACAATAAAATTTCATACAGTTTTTGTATTAAAAAATTATAATTCTCTAAAATTCTAAATTTTTTTAATACCACTTCTTGAGATTTGATTTAGAAATTTTTAATTCGTTTAAATTTAGAAATTAAATTCCACGTCTTCAGATTCGAAAAATACAAATTAATATACAAGATAAAGGATTGTGTTTATTTTAATAACATTAAAAACATAAATAACTTGAGATCAATTATTAAAATCTCTGAATCAAAGTACGATTTTTTATTCTAAAATTAAACAGAAAAGGTTAATCATTTTATGCCAAAAAATCTTAAAAATCTCGTATCACATTTCATAATTTTACAACCTTAACAGCTCTTATCTACTCACTTGTCCGAAAAAATTTTTGATTAAAGAAATTAGCATATTGAGTTATAATATCAAATGCAATTCAGTCAATACCTCAAGTTGCAATTGATTTGCCATAAAGAATAATAAATTTTGCGAAACAAAATCGAAATTAGGACAGTTTAGCCTTTGAAAATTAAATATTTATCTTTTTAGATAAGTAGAATAATCTTTGATTATTAAATCGACGTCATTTTTCTGATGTTGACCATCTTTTTAATGTATATAAATGACGAAAGTTCTACGTAAATGTTAATTTCGATAGCCTTAAAATGGATACTTTAAACCTTACAAAACAGTAAATATTTTTTTATAATAGCATCATTAGCCAATGATAAATTTCCTTAAGTTTCTTATGAACATTCCTTTATAATTTTTTATTTAATTAATTAAAAATTGGAGTTTTAATTAATAATTAATTTTTAAAACTTCATACTTATCATATTTTATATTTAAAAATGTTAAAAGTTTATGTTAAATACTTTAAAATCAAAGAAAAAAAGATGAAAATTTACAAAAATGCAAATTTAATGTATTTAATCGGTTAAAAAAAAAATTAATTTTTAAAATAGGTATGTTTTTCATGAAAAAAATACTCGTTAACTGAAAGAATATATTTATTTAAATGTATTCTAACATTTCTTTATCGTATCTTGGAAGAAATCCTGAAACATATTACAGTGTAGAATTAATATCAAATATTTAGTTAAATTGTGTCATGAAAGAAAATATTTCGTCATGTCTAACGTATTTTATGTGCAAATTTTAAAGAAAATTGAATATAAACATTCGTTTAGGTCTATATATATATATATATATATCTCCATTTTTCATTTTCTTCAAAGCCTCTTAAAACTAGAAGAAATTATTAAAATTTATTTGACATTGTACAATTAAATATTGAATTTTTAAATATTTTTACATATTACATTCAATAATTATAATTTTTTATATAAAACTAAACGTTTGCAATAAGTGGAATCTTCGCCATTGTTTAAGCATTAAATTCTCAGCAATTACATGAAAAATTAGAAATTAAAAAGAATGCATATGAAGGAGAGAAAGGAGGAAGAACTGTAAAATAGAAAATTTATAATGATTGATTGATTGTTTCATTAATATACGCCAGGCAATAGAACATATAGGCTATCTGCAGAGATGCCAATCTTCAGGAAAGCAAAATAATGTAAGGTTTGGAGAAAAACGCTGATTTAAGAAGTAAAACGCTTGCTATCATAAAATCATAATTAATACATGCATTTATTGGGTACAATATTGCACATCCACTACAATATACAAAATTCATTGTTTTTCGCTTCTGAATGTTGCTATCACAATCGGAAGTGTTGCTTTACAGGCAAAAGCATAACTCACAAGAAAAAACATTACAGTGACAATGTAAACAAAGCAGTAAAAAGTTGGACACAACACATTAAACCATTTAAAATATAGTGGTAGAGAACCATAAATAATAAGAATAATTATACTTCATCCATAGAGCACTACAGGGACTTTTAACCATCGCTTTGGGTTCTTCTGGATCCATCACTGATCTGAACTTAACCTATTCCAACGGAGTTTATGAATGCCTTCTCATTGGTGGCGATGTTGTCGCTATTTTATTATCCTTCACCTTCCATATAGACTTAGCGTTATCTGTTTTTCAGCCGCATGTAAGTACATGGTGCTCTGAAGGTTCTAAAACTCTTTTGTCGATGGAACAGTGATAAGTACCGTTTTAAGTAACTTAAATCAAATTTAGTGCTTTGTAAAATTTGGCCATTTAACTTTAGAAAAACGCTGGCAAACTTGAAAGGAGGAGCAACATGTCACCATTTTACGTTAGTACGTTACGTTACGTATGTTTAGATGTATTTAATTACTCCAAGATTACATCAGTATAAAAATACAGCAATCACTGAATAATTCAACTGATTTTTGAATGATAAAATATTTTAAAATTAAAATTTATAGTTTAATTTGTTTTTTAAAGACCTGTCCTCAAAGTTTCTTATCATTCATATTCAATTTTCTAATTCCATAAATCCTCAACACTCGTAAACTTATCATGAAAGAACAAACTTTTCCCTTAAATTATATATTTGCATTGAATTGCTAATTGGCAATAGCACAAGCACTAGTAACTACAAGACGTCCAAACGAAAATAAACATTTCTTCACCGGCATCTTTACTAAAGCGGAAGCCAAAGCCACCAACACTTATCGAAAGTATTTTTTAAGTGAAAGATTGCCAGTTTCTACAAACGTGAACTTCACAAAACATCAATGTCTTCTCACCTAAAGTACGTCAATCTCGAATTACATAACAAAGTTTACAGTGCTCAGACGAGATAATTTTAAAACCCAATTTATAGCTTCGTTGCGCTTCACTTTAAATGTACAGTAATTTTAATATATTTATTCTATAATGCGGAAATATTTTCTCAAGTTCTATTATTATGAATACATAATATGTAAATTTAAAATTTTTGTCATCATTTTAACTTTTATTTATTTAAATATTTTAAAATATATTCTATTAAATATTTTTAAAAAATTACGTTTTAACAATTAAAATGTCTATTGACAGTTACCTAGATTATCTACAAATTGTTTCAGTGGATTCTTGTAGGGAATAAAACTTTCAAAATACTGATTATCAATAGAAAAATTAGATTTTTTCATGGTTCTGTTTAGTGCATTCTTTGTAGAATGCATTAAACAGAATCATGCCTATAAAAAACGCACTCCTCTAAATGGCATCTTATAATGAACTCATTGATATATCGAATCTTATGCTTTTAATTTTTGAAACATTTAAAATTTGCACATTTGTATCTCTAATATCATATCAATTAATTTATTAAATATAAATGAATCCTTTTATTATTATTCAAGTTTTATTTATTTTTGCATAGGAGAATAAAATTTGACAATTATTTATAAAAACAGAAAATTATAGTCCGTTCTGCATTTTACTTTAAAATGTCTTAAATTATTTTTAAATAACTGTACATTGAAGTTTTTGAGAGAATAAAAAAAATACAAGCTTTTCTGTCGAGCACAGGATATTGGCAGGGAAGCAGATGTAAGGCGCATATGAATATCCATTTGTCACATAACGTTTATACAATGAAACGTTATTTGCATATGTATTAATATATAATATTTGCTTTATATTATCTAATTCTATATTATAATTCCATGCTTTACACAAATTTATCGTCTGAAAAATGTTTTTAATTTAAACGAATTGCAAATTATAATATGCTTTCTGACAAAATTTAATCTGACACGGAAACTTTAAAATTAGAACTGAAGAAAGCGAATATTTTCTGCATAAATTTTAAATTGTAATTATGGAATTTTATGTAATTTTTAATTCCTAAACAATTTTCATTTGTACTTCTCCTTAAAACACAACTTTCAGCTGCAATGAATTGCTCTTTAATACTGAATTGTAAGAAAAGGACTGAAGATCTCCTCTGAGAGATTAAAAGGCCTCTCGCTTCGAGTGATTTTCACTTATATACTTCATTAAGAAAGAAAAGAAAAAAAAAAAAAAAAGTAAATTAAACATAAAAGAAGGATGCATTTACACTAAAGCAAATGAAATAGTTTTGAATCATGAATGCCACTGCAACGTGGATAAGCATTAAGCGCATTTATTTTATTAAGACTTATAAAAGTGAATGTTGCAACTTTTATTTTATTAATCCTGGATTATCATCATTACAGGTCCAATTGTTAGTGCCCTAGCGAATACGTATGGTTGTCGTCCCGTAACCATTGCTGGAAGTATCGTTGCAGCTGTGGCTTTTGCTTTATCTTACTTCGCAACCAGCGTTAATTTTCTCATAGTCTCTATGGGGTTACTAGGAGGTTAGTATTTTATTTAATGTTTTTTTCCCCTTAACTTTATATATTTTTATTGCCAAATTTTAAAATATAAGTTAACGGTTGGACCAATTTTTAATATAGTACTAGTAGTCAAACATTAGTTCTCATATATTTATATGTCCATTGGCTATTTGACTTATTTTTTTATTTTATTTTATTTACAGGAATAGGATTTGGCTTCATATTTTTGCCAGCAATAGTAACCGTTGGTTTTTATTTCGATCAAAAAAGAGCATTGGCAACGGGTATCGCTGTCTGTGGATCGGGAGTTGGTGCTTTCACATTGGCACCAGTAGTTCAGATTATGGTCAACGAGTATGGATGGCAAGGTTGTTTGCTGGTTTTGAGTGCCGTAATTCTTAACTGCATGGTTTTCGGATCGTTTTTTAGACCTCTGGAACCCAAGAGAAAACTCGAGCCGTTACCACCCGAACCTGCTAAACCACTTTTGCTAAGGATCAAAGAAGCTAGAGATATGTTGAACAAATGGGATTCAGACGAATCTGTCAGCAATGGATTGCTCATAGGCCAAAACGGTTCTCAATTCGGTTCTCAGTGGAAGAATTCGAACGGTTCCAATTCGCATTCTGTGAAAAACAAATCATATACCGATCAGACCAGTGGAGGAAGTAATACCGATTCTACTATTTCTCACGCGGAAAGCAATAATAGTCCACCCCCTTCTTATAGCGAAGTCGTTAGCAGCGATATGCTTCCTTGTCTTCCCTCTAATCCTTACAGTGAAGTAGCGAGAAGGGCTTCTTCGAGATGGGAGAGAAGATCACCGTCTAAATTTTTAAGAAAGGGGTCATGCCAGCCAGAAATGTTGCGACCTTTCTACAGACAAGATATCCTCTTCAGCGCCAGTTTACTTCGATTACCGGAATTTCGTTCGCAGCCAGACATGAAACACTATCACGCCAGTGTTACGAAAATCCCAAAGGAAGTTGAAAGTTCGAACAACGAATTATGGTATCACTGTTCCTCCGCCATGACAGATACCTTTCGACAGATGTTGGATCTATCGTTGCTAACCAGTCCAACTTTTATTTTACTCGCAGTTTCTGGTTTTCTGACCTTGGCAGGCTTTTTCGTACCTTTCATCTACATCATAGATCGTGCCGTGTTGATAGGAATATCGGATGAAGATGCAACTATTCTCCTTTCTACAATTGGTATAACTAATACCGTTGGACGTGTTTTTAGTGGATGGATGTCTGATAGACCGCACATAAATGCGCTATTTATTAACAATTGTGCATTGGTTCTTGGTGGTGTTGCAACAGCAATTAGTCCTTTCATCAATAACTATTATTTGTTGATTCTCTACTGTGCAATATTTGGATTTTCTATAGGTAAGTTGCTCCTTTATATATTTTTTTTCCATTTTTTTCCATTTTTTCATACTGAAAGAAGTCTGCTGCATAAATATACCATGAATATCACATATCATGAATACCAGGCAGTCATTATAATCACAATACTATTCAATATTAACATATATTCAAATTACAACGTTAATACTTTATAATTTACATATAAAATTATACAATTTATATTCCATTTTAAAATAAATTTAAATCAAAAATATAAATAATCAAAAAAATTTTTTTATAATTTGACAAATTACATACAGTACTATATTTTATTAAATTTTAATATTAATACTTGGATATATAAAACAAAATTAAAACATAAAAATTACTGTATCAATTGTATGATTACTTTAAATTTCTTTCTTTCACATCTTTGCACATGATGTGAAAGAAGTAAAATCTAATTAAACAGTTAAATAGTTGCCATTACATGCTGATGATGATAACTGCTTGTTATTATCCTCAGCACATGATGACAACTATTTAATTCAAAAATTATTTTTTACTTATTTGATTTGAAGTTTTAATAACTATACTCTGAACGTGTTCAATAAACTTTATGAATTATTGAACATGATTCTAATTTCCATGAATTCCAGAAACTGTTTAAAGACTTCAGGATACACCTTAATCTTGGCATTACATTATTTTGAGTGTATATTTACTTAATATCAACTATTTTGAATAAGGTGGTGATGATAATGTTATTTTTTCATTAAAGAAAAACATGGAAATTAACACATTGACATCATTACATTCAAAACAATATAATTCTGATAGTAAGACTTACAAGTCTGAATATCTTTAATCTCTCTCCTGAATTCATCAAAATAAGAATTATGTTCAATAAAGAGGTTTATTGAATTTTGTTCTGATTTGATCATTAAAAATTTTGAG
>NW_019386883.1:0-63056 GCF_000671375.1 Centruroides sculpturatus | reverse complement strand
TAGCGATAATTTTAAATTAATTATAAATTGTTTTTATTTGTAATAGGAATTTATTATTGATATGAATTTATTATTTATACCACAGAATGCTATACAGTACAATAACTATTATATGCCTTGATTAACTTCGCGCCATACGTATAAAACATCCCGTGACTCTGTGAACGTTGCGCATTGACTCACTGGAAATTTGTTGAAGAAATGACGGATATATTCAACATTGAGGTTTATCAGCGAAGGTAAATAAACAAATTAAACTATTTTAATTAATTAAAATATTTATAGAATCTAATATAAGCCATTGATCGCGTGTCAGTATATCTGTATGCCTAAAACGCCGACTAGGGGCGTTATAACGATGATTTAAATTAACAATAAATTATCATTACTGTATTTGTATTAGAATTTATTATTGATACTTGCTGTTACCTGCGACTTCGCCCGCGCGGATTTTGCAAGCAAACCCTATTTATATTCAGTATTTCAACAACCATAGTAATTGTTATATAACACCTACTGCTGAGAATGATGAGAATTGCCGAGAATCAAACGAACTAATTTCAATTTGGTCAATTTTCTGGAACGTTTACAATCGTTCTATAATCGAACCCATTTGGTTAAAAAAATCGAAATACAGTGAAACCTATGTATAGCGACCACCCACGGTTTCTTCAAAAAGTGGTCTTTTAGACAGGTGGTCGTCCAATACAGGTGGTGCTGTAATACCGTATTTCCGTACGTATTTTGCGCACTTTTTAGTCATTTCCACTAAGCAAAACTCGAGGTGAGCAAAAATAAGCGAATTTTTTCAACGATAGGGCTATATTGGTATTGTATTTTATTCTTATCGGATAACTCGATTTATAGGAGTCCTCATGATTTTATAAGACAGATTTAATACCAATATTTTAAAGATTAATACAATAGTCGTATTTTCTCGATTATAATGCACACTTTCTTTTTTCCGACTTAATTCGACTTGGTTGTTTTCGTTCGCTCCTCAGTTACGTGTATTACGTCATCGATATACAAGAGTGTCGTATCTCTACGTCACTTATGTTTTGGTATTCGTTAGTTTAATCTTGTTTTAACTTTAAAAATTCTGTATTTTTTAATATTTAATATTTTCTTAAGTACAATAAGAAAAATTATTAATTAATAATAAAACGATTTTATTATTTTTTCTCATTGTCATTGCGGAATCGAAAAAATGGAAGGTTGCCTGTAAAACTGATTTTTGCATTAATGCGTTTATTGTTTTTTGAATATTTTGACTGCGAAAATTACTTGGATATTATTTTTCTAAAAATATCCTGGAAATAAGGTTGATATAAAAACTATTTATCGCACATGTACTGTATATGAGCTTCAAAATAAATAAATAAATTTTATCAAACGATGAGATCAGTCGATTAATTGTATCGTGTACAATATTTTACACCCCCAAGGAAAATACTGTAGGTCTACGGTAAAATAAATTTCGTTTTCCCACAGTTAAACTTCGCCGCTAATTGCTGTTGTGATAACTTTAACACGATCTTCTAACGACAGTACTTTGCATTTCTTTCGTTTTTCATTGCTGTTGTGTTAACTTTAACACGATCTTCTAACGACAGCACTTTGTATTTCTTTCGTTTTTCGGACAATTTCGAACAAACTGAAATGAATTTCCTTTGTTGCTAGACTAATTCATTAACACCTGCACCTAATTTCGAGGGTGGGAGAAGTTCCCGCGATGGGTTCGAACTAGAGTTTAGACTAATTCATTATATTGGGAGGGGGAAACGTTATTGAACAATAGTTTAGACCAGATATATTCGCAGAAGTGGTCGCTTATTACAGTTTTTTTTTTCTTTCTTTTTACTCTTTCCGCCCTGTGGGCACTAAGAGGGCCTCTTATAGCAGGCACATTATGGGTTCGGCCAGACTCACAACGGGGCGACCGGGTGGTGAGGGACGGGGCCCGACATATCCGAACGGTCCACCCCCGAAAAATTCCTGGGAATTCCTCGACCTGTCCGGATTCGATCCCGGGTCCCCCAGAGTGGTAGGCTGTCACCTTGACCGCTCGGCTATCCGGCCGTCCGCTTATTACAGTTGTTGTATGTTGTTTCGGATCAAAAATCGATGCCTGCGGTCACGTTACACAGGTGGTCTTTTAATACAGGTAACTTATACGAAGACTCTATGGATAAACTATTCGGTGCCAGAAATTTTTGCCCGTTTTGACAGATGCCCGTCGAATGCAGGTTGTCGCCTAAGCAGTTTTCACTGTATATAAAAATATTTATAACAATGTCTGAAATATTATCAGTTTAATACATCTTAATGCTTTCCATCTCCCCCGCAGTTTAAAGCCTTAATGCTCTACTCCCCCGCAGGGAAATTTCCAAAAAGTCTTACTTGTTAGTGTGCATTCTTATGACGTACCCTAACTTTGTACCAAATTTTACCTCTAGGTTCAGCGGTTTGCTCTGGGTGATGATGAATCAATCAGTCAGTCAGGACAAGTACTTTTATATATTTAGATGAATTTATTATTTACACTACGGAATGACACCACTGCTGCTAGAACGCCTTTTCAGTTGTGGGAGAAGGTTAAGGATTACCTTCCCCCGTGGGGAGGGGGTAATCCTTAGCCCCCTTCCCCACAAAGGGGAATAAATTCCCTCATTGATATAAATTTATTATTTACTAGCAGGTAGGCCTGGCGTTGCTCGGGCAAAAGTAATGATAATAATACAGATTGAAACAAATTACACTGATACTTGTGTTACTGCCATTCAGTATAATCAGGCTTATGCAAATTTAAGATTTAATTAATGAGAAACCAAAATTATTTACATGATATATTTCTATGATCAAATAAACTTTAGAATAAGGAAACTTGTTATTAAATTCATGAACATCAAAAGGATACGTTTGTCACAATGTCTTGTATATGGCAGTGACCGTTTATTGCAAAGAACACCATCATGTTGATAACAGCAGACACTTTTTTCTAAGCCAACTGATTTTATTCTAGAATTTATATTAATAAATTTAAATTATTACATCAAATTATTAAAAAATTACAAAAAATATACATTTAAAATAATTTGTTTCTACAGTGCTACATAAAAACAAGCCAAATGATTGTTGTATTTTAATTGGGCTACTTTACCAAATTAATTTAATGTTTGAGTAATTTAATTATTAATAGTAGTGGTAAATTAGCCCAATTAAAATATGACAATCATTCGGATAATGTAGAGAGAGAGAGAGAGAGAAGGAGAGAGACATGAATAAATTAATGATATCTGAATAAAACCTAAAAGTTTCTTTTTTTTTTTTTTTTTTTGTTTTCCAAAAGATTTAAATTATTAAGATATAGTAGTTTTGTATTGATTGATAATGGTTTTAATTTTAATCTTTTGGAAAAATAAAAAAAAAGAAACTTTTAGGTAAACGGTTCAGATATCATTAGTTTATTCATCTCTCTCTCCTTCTCTCTCTCTAGTCTTCAATTGATATCGAAAGAAACAAAATCAGCTTCGCTCTAGAAACGCCGTACACACAGAGCCCCAACATGGCGACTGCCGCGATGCATCACGGTATCGTATCTTGACCTTATGTTTATAGACCTTGCTTTCACTACAGCGACAGATCGGATACTTATAAAATTGGCAGGAGTCAATTGCAAATAATACATACCCTATTATTTATGACACGTCAGTTGATAAGACAAACGAATTATTTACGAAACATCACTGTATAAAAATGATATAATAGAGTATATAGTAGATGCAGTGTTCCAAAAACATTTTAATGTTAAATTACATGAAGAAAAAGAAAGTTAGACCATGAAAATATTTACAGTGAAAAAAATCTGTTATTTCTTCTGCTGTCAGCCTCGTGGAATTGTGCGTATTCTTGATCGGAGTTAAAGAATCAACATAACTGAAAAATTAACTAACTTTTCCATGGAAAGTTTTAACGTTTTCTAAGTTATGTAGAATTTCAGCAAATATTACCGTCTTTATTTATTTCACCATCGTTGTCTTCATCCCCTACTTCTTGAAAGTCTATAGTGGCATGAGAAATAATTTCAATAATTTCTTGAAAACTTAAGAATGATGTCAGATAGAGCGCATTTCGAAATTCTAACCGGTGTTACCGGTAAGTGCTGGCAATTACTACGTTTACAAAATTTAACCTGAATAACCAACCGCGTTGAAAAATCCCGGTTATGACGTCACCGGTAGTTCTGCGATACTTACCGAAGTAACCAAGGTGAGAGAGCGGTTACAGTTGTTCTGTTAAATTACAAAACGGCGGACACATTGTATTGTGTGACGAATGTGGCCGCGACTTTAAAAATTTAGAAAAAAAAAATAAAACAACATTTTGTTTTCGCGACACAAAGCGACCAAGATCAGAAAGCCGTGTCGTCCCGAATTTCATATGAATTTCCAAACGCGCCCAGTCTTGGGGGCAGGATTCAAGTACTGTACTGTAATGTACTGTACACAACTTTTCGCTTAATATTGGGCATTTGATTAGTTGTATCAATTGCGTAGCGTTTTATCATAATCAAAACAGGATTTTATTATTCTAGTGATCTATTCTGACATAATTGAGGAAAGTGACAAAATCGAGTTGCAAGTCTGAACTGAAATCTGAGCATTAAAGCTTATCCGGAAAAACGGCTTCTACTGTACTATTTTAGATGCAGTCTACACAGGGTACGTCATGAAAACGCACACTAAGAAGGGATTTTTCGTAATTCCCCCGCGGGGGAGAGGGAGAGAATTAAGGATCAACCGGAAAAAACGGCCTCTACTGTACTATTTTAGATGCGATTTTTTGTTTCCAACTACTTTTAGTCTTCATTGAGTACTTAGGTGTATTAAATTAATAACATTTCAGACATTGTTATAAATATTTTTATCTATTTCAGTTTTAAAAATGTTCGAACCGTTTTAAATTCGAATTTGTTATTGCATATTGGTTCGATTGTAGAACGATTGTAAACGTTCCAGAAAATTGATCAAATTGAAAATAGTTCGTTTGATTCTCGGCAATTCTCATCATTCTCAGCGGTAGGTGTTATATAACAATTACTATGGTTGTTGAAATACTGAATATAAATGGGGTTTGCTTGCAAAATCCTCGCGGGCAAAACCGCGGGTAACAGCTAGTTTTCTATACAGTAAAGCATCGTTTAACCGAAACCCGGTTATCCGAAAGAATTCCAGTCGGCAAATTTAAATTTTCGCTAGTGATGTGGCGCTGTAATCTTTGGCTATATTTTGGGCTACTCCAATATTTTTTGTGTTTGTGTGTTTTAGCTGGCAGCACTGCCACTTTTGTGTGGTGTTTTTTTGAGGACTGTGTTTCATGCTGAATCAAACGTTTTCGATACTAGATAACTTCTAAAGTATAATTTTTTTTGTTTTTATATTTTTCAATATATTTATTTTGTTTGTACAAAATAAAGAAATAATTTTTAACGATACAATAGCCACGATTATTATTTTAAAAAGTTTACGTTAGGCTTAACATCGACGAAAATTCAACGCGAAGCGACACGCAAAGAAGAAAAATTTCAACACGGTATAGGTTAATGTATTTTTCGTATATAATCGGTTATCCGAATAACCCGTCCCCAATTGATTCGGATAAACGACGCTCTATTGTATTTAGGAAAGAAACTAGCTTTTAATCGTTTCTTCCAATAGTGTTAAATGTTTTAATACAATAGAAATAAATTAATTCCATCTGCATTTTAATTATGAAGTCTGTATTTTTTCTGATATGTGCTTTTTCAAAAAGATACTTTTTCTGAAATTCTGACATTTGTCAGTGGATGCCAAAATGGTCTCATGTTTTCCTTGGATATTTGTATTAAGCCATTCTAGTAAATAAAAATATCGATTAAGTATGCCATTTTAACAAACCAAATAAAGTATTATTTTAAAGACATTTTATAAAAACATTTGTACTTTATTTTAGAAAAAGGCCAGTAATTCATCCTTAAGTTCTAAAAATGGACACAGCACTTGGCCTGAATAGCAATCTTCACCGTGCTTCCAGATGTTCATTTTTAAAACAGCATCTTAAAAATGACTTGATGTAAATTAACACTTGTACTGTACAACTGGGTCTAGTGTAGACTTTAAGGCTGCCGGCAATGTTTTTGAAACTAGGGATTCTCTACGCATAAAAAGTTGCAAATATGGAAAGTTTATTTTTAACTAAAAATATAACTAAAAATTGCAGCCCGGAATTGTAACAATGTCACAATAAGCAATTGCTCGTTATTATTAGCTAATATTTAATAGAATAAAAAATCATTATGTTAGGCTAATAAGTTTTAGGAAACGGGCCTTATATATAAATATAATTAAATTCAATGAAAATTAAATCTTAACGTGGGTCATCCTTTACGCCGGATCTGATTACACTACTGTAATCCTGCTAACGTTTTATATGTATAAGCTATACATGATTTTTAGGCTAGTTAATTTAAAATACACAACTTTTTACTATAAATAGAATCAAATAATATGTTTCACTATTGAAATGACTTTTGTTTTCAAAACTGCTTATAATTTATTTAAGATTATATGAAATATTTTCATTAATATTTCACATAATGTAGTGTGTTACATACAGTAACTCTCAATAAATATACTCGTACTTAAATAAATAAGCAGAATTTATAGTTGTATATATAATTTCTTGGTCTGCATAAAATTATCCATAATTTTATAGGTCTACAATGAGAAAAACGTAGAAAAACACTTATCCTTTAAAATTACATGCAGTTTTGTCAATATTAACGTTCGTGACATCTATTTGTGAACTGATATACAGTCGACCCCCCTATAATGTGGGTTCCTATAACGGAAATTCCTATAATGTAGCGAAAAAATTGTGGCAGTATTCGTATAAAGGGACTCGTAAAACGTCGTCGCCGACTCATGTCGTGACAAGATTGGTCGAATCTGGACCAATAGTGGACGAGTAGCCGAACTACTTTCTGCCGTTTAGCGCCACGCTACGGAAAATTTAGGCGAGTAAATTGAGTTTGCTATCGTCTGCACAGTATTATATATAAATTAGGTACTGTACATATAATTATATATTAATTATACATACATTAGGTACTGTATATATAATTACAGTAGAACCCCTCTAGTCCGTCACCTTTGGGACTGGGTGTCTGCTCGGAACGCAAAAAAGGTCGGATTATCAGAAAAAAGTAAAATAAACAATCTTCCATTTGTCCAGTCTTTGTAGCACTGCTAATTTTTCATTTAATGAAAGAGTAACGTGTTTACGTTTCACTCCTGACATGTTGAAAACACACACAAAACTGTACACGTACACACAATGTAAAACATATACTATAATGAACACAGAAGAACGCCACGGACGGTGAGTCACTGACAAGTCGGGACAAGTTTCTCGAGTCCGACCACGGTCGGATTAACCGGAGTGACGGACTAGCCGAGGGCGGACTAGAGGGGTTCTACTGTATATATTAACTTAATTTATTGTAACATTATTATAATTATATATATACTTTCGGCCGTCCAGCGCCACGCTACAGAGAGTTTAGGCGAGTAAGTTGAGTTTACTATCGTCTGTACTGTACAGTATGTAAATTAGGTACCGTAAGTCTAATACAGCACTAATTTTATACATTTCTTGTGAAAGAAACATTTCTTATTCAACGGCCATAAAAATTATTTATATTAATGATGTCTCCAAAGGTCAACGAATTTTTCGCAGAAAAATAATTTTTCAGAAAACGCGGCCGCCGTTTGGTGCGCTGCTCCGCGACGAAAACAAGCGTAAGCAACGGCGTAGTCGAACGGTGCACACTCGGTAAGTAATCCTACAATTTTTTGTTTATAGCATAGTTTATACGGATTATTCCCAAAAAATTATACGTGTTTTGGAAATGTTGAGTCGAATTAGTCTAGAATCGGTTAATTTTATAGAAGAAAACCTTTCAAACAGCCTTAGTCTGTAAACTTCACACGTGTCGGGCTGTGATTGGCTCATGTATTTAAGGATTCCTACAACGTAAAATTCTTATAAAGTGGAACGTATCTAAGCGTTATAGGTGGGTCTACTGTATTAAGAACTATATTAAATAAATTTAAATCTTTTTAATTAAAGACGAATTATTGAATTATCACATTAATCCAGAGGTCCCCAAACTTCGATCGTCGACCTCTTCAGATTCCTCGACTTTTTATCGAATCCTCCCCTCTTTTTTGGCAAAGATAGTAATAATATTCTGAATTGTCATATATACAACCCATCAGATTAAATTTTTAATGGTAAATCAACGACAATGTGATGTTAAAACATCGCGCAAATAACTTTAATAGATGCAGCCAATGCAAGTAAATCTTCGATTTGTAAAGTGATTAACTCGCGTCGTTCGGGGGTGGGGGTAGCCGCAGGTATTCGAGGAAGCGCGTAAAATGGAATACACGACCAAACTCGGTAGCTACTTATTCGCGCTAACTAGTGGCCACAAAACGTGATTATACGGAACGAGCGAGTTGGGATTGCATGGGTTTGGTCGCTTCTCTCGATAACACATTCCTGCAACTAGTCGCTGGACACGTAGCCTTAGAAATGAAATAGAAACGTAAGATATTGGTACTTTCTTCTGCTTCATTACTTGTCATTTTTAGTCGACTTCCCTTCATCTATAATACCACTAACGTTTCAGAACGTACTTTAGCAATTAAAAAATATTCTCGCTAAATTTCTACACGGGAAACTGTATAGTTTCATTGCACCCACACCAAATTTACTTATTTTTTAAACAATAAAAATATAAATTATTGTTGTTTTTATGAACTACTGATTCAGAATTATTCATAATGAAGTCCGCGTTGTTCTATTCCGTTCCGTTTGAGACTGCAGATGCGATAATCTGCGGTCTCGACCAGCCCATTTCTGGAATTCTCGTATCTGACGCGACGAGTCAATTACGCAGGATAATGGAGCGCAATGGCGTAAAGAAAGAGACGAATTTCGTATCCCAAATGTAATACGAAAATAGATTTATTGATGAGTATCCAGTGACACGAATTTACAGTATACGTCTAAATCACGCCGCGTACACGCAACTTTCTCGGACAGTAGGAATTTACACTCGAGTAAAGATAAACCGACGAACGTTCAGGTCTGACCATCGGCTTGCCAATTCCGAGGCACCGTCGGATGCTTTCCATCGGAAATATCCTCCAGTTCGCACCTCCAACGGTTCCCCGGACGAAAGGTAGCCGGTGCCGCGCTCTTCTCGACTCGTCGTTCCGAACATGATCCGACTCTCGGAAGATGTCCCAATCGAAGACGACGCGTCGTCGGCGAATTAAAAAAAGCCGAAGGGGAAGACGACGCAATTGCGAGGTCGGTACACTGTCGATGTCCCAGCCGGTCGCAGTCATGCTACCAGGTCAATCGGATGAACTAGTCACGAGCGAGTGGGACCTGTCACTCGCTTCTATCGTCAACGGGAAAAGATAATTTAATCAGTTCACTGAACATGGCTTTTTCTATAAAAGTTTTGGAACATACAGTAGAGACTACATTTAATCTGCGATCGAGGCAGTTCTGGAAAGGCGGCATGTTTTCAGAAATATAACGACCAGAGACGTCGTTTTTAAAAGGATTCACAGATAAAAACCCGTCCGTAAAATGCGTTGACCCAATCTCGCACGCTCTGCTCCGTCGGTTCTTCCGTTGACAGCCGGGGCAACGCGCGGCGTACCGATCCTCGTTTCTCTTCGCGTCGAAGCGACAACGATAAAAGTGTTACGAAAAATTTTAGTTAATATCGAAATGATTTTTCGGTAAAAATAACAAAAATTACTTACAGATCGTCGTCGAGCGTGGTCCTCCGTTTAAACTAACAACAACTGAATGTACAAAGAAAAATGTAACATTTAAATATCTGTACAGGAAAAAAGCCATTCTCGAGAACGGAGCTATACAAATATGGCGAGCGTCCTCCGTCGATAAAAAACAACGACTCGAAACACGGAACGAAGACGCACGCGACTCGGAATTGAGCGGAATGCCGTCGGCGCCAACGCGCCGGTCGAGACGTGCCAAGACGGAGGACGCCCGACGTCTTCACGATTACGACTTTTCTACAATTACGTCCCGAAAAAATTTCTAAATCTTACGCTTTAAATTCTCACTAAAAAAAGCATCGTCTAAAGTTCCATCCGACGTCTCTCCCGTCGGCCAGGCGACGGTGTGCTAGGAAGCGCCTTCCTGCGCTATCACCGTCGCGCCGTTCGTCTGCTGCAACGTTCCCGTCGCACTGTTGGACGCGTGTAGATTATGTAGCAGTTCGTCACTAGCACCACACGTTGCGCCGTCGCCGCGAGTGGACGTCGCCGACGGCGTGCTACCGGAGACTAGCGAAACTTCGGCGCTGAGAGCCTGAAGGGGATACTTGCCCACCGAAGTCAGTAACTGTTGAGTGGCGGAATAGGTGGCCCCCGCCTGAGAAGTAACTAGAAATCCATTCTGATAATTCATTTGCGACAGGGCCAGCACCTGTTCCGAAGAATTGAGCAGCCAGTGGCCCGAAGAATTGGCCACAGAAGGTCCTCCGGTAGAGGCGGCCGAGTTTTCTTCTTCCCTGCCGCCACCGCCTCCACCCCCATTACTGGGAGCGGGCAGTTGGGACGTCGGGTATGACGTCTGCGAAGACGAATTGTTCTGTCCCAGGCCATATAGAATCGACGACAGAAGGGAAGGCGTGCCTGGCAGATATCTGTTCTCCACGGAGTTCTGAGTAGATGCGCTTCCTTCCATATACTGTGTGCTCATTCCAAATCCAGATTCGGGAGATATGGCGTGAATGCCTGCCAATCCGTTCAATACTTGAGTGTGAGCCACTTCCGACGTAAGAACTGGAACGGAAGCCAATGGATTATGCAAATGTCCTTCGGTGACCGAAGTGGTCAGAGTACTTTGTGCGAGGTTATCCGACGTGATACTAGAAAGGGCCTGAGAGAGCGAATTCAAGTCACTGGTAGAAAGGCTGTTGGAGATGACACCCAGTCCTTCTATGGGTCCTTGCGCTAGCTCGTGGAATGCGTTTTCATCAATGGCGCCGGCTAAGTTATCTGCACTCAGGAGACCACCGTGAATATCGATAGTACCGGCCAATTCGTCGATGTCTTGTCCCGTGGCCGATAATTTGGCCAGAGATTCTTTAGCCAAATGCACGTCTTTCGACACGGCTGCCAGCGCCCTCTCTAATTCTTCCGTCTCTTCCTTACTGGGAATGTACTCGCCGTTCCTCGCTTCTAAGAAAAAAGTCACATATTAGTTTTTAATTAAATAATTCGTTAAGAAAATATTTTAGCTTAACTCTCAGAATTATTAACATAAAATTTATTTACGAAAATATGACACTTTTCTTTTACAAAAATTGTTTTCACAGCATTGTCTCTAAAGAAATTTTTTAGAGGACACAAATGGCTCTTCAGAGAATATCAAATAGTAACGGTATGTTTTAAATACGCGAACTGAATTTTCAAATGTATATTTTAAAGTAAAATATTTTCAAAATAAAAAACATTTAACGTAAATCCATAAAGATTGTAATTAGTAATCTTTTCATCTAAATGAGGATCGAATTGAATTCGAAATTAAAGGAATATTTCTGAAATTAAATGAACGACGTTTTTATATACTCGTACTTATAATTAAACATAACTAACTATTAATAATTACAGCATGATTTACCTGAAAATAAATCGCTAAAGGCATCATCTGGAATTTTATTTAAAACTTCCGTAAAATCGTGTTCTTCTAAAAGTTTAGTTGCTTGATTAGCTAATTCGACTGTGTCTAAAGGTAGTTCTAATGATTTATCTATGGTACCTATTAAAAAATTTTTAAAATATTTTAATATAAATATATAGACATATAATCAAGTAAAGTATCAGAAAAAAACGGCATGGTTGCATTTTATGTAATCTATAGAATTACAAATTTAAAAGTTAAAATGAGGTGTTATATGTTTACATATGATTTACAAAAGTTTCAAGATTAAAGGCTAATTTACGAAATCAAAAGTTCACATTAAATAATTTTTACTTATATTTTTCTTTTTTGTGTTACAGAAAAACAAAAACTCTTAATGGTGAGAAACTGATTAAAATTGCTGAACAATATCAAGATCAAATTATAAACATACCTGGTAAGCCATTAATATGAACTTACCAGAAGAGAAAAAAAGTAAAATAATTAATTGAAAGCTTTGTGAAATTACCAAAAAGACTACTGAAATACTAAAATTGTCAAAAAACAAATCTAAATAAGATAGTTAACTCTGAATGATAAAATTCTAGACATATTAACCAAATTATCTTGGATCTCTAATAACAGTTCATGTACATACTTTTTAAATTATTGCACACTAGTATCATGTCTGAAAAAATGACAAGTTTCACTGGTGCAGAGAAAGCATATTGTGAATTAAAATTTCATGAAATGAATAAGCCAGGTAACTCTAGTACAGCAATGGTTTCTTCTGATTGGTATGATTTTGACCAATGGTAAATGTAAAACCTAAAAAATGATTTACACATGATATAAATCAGCGTTTTTCAACTGCTGGTCTACAAAAAAATATTTGACTGTATTGAAACTTGGCACAGTTGATTATGGGTGACTTCTAAATAGTAATCTAGAGTTACTGTATGTAACAAATTACATCAGTAACTCTAGGTAAGTATACTTAATAAATAAGCATAATTCATAGTTGCATATAATTACTTGGTCTGCATAAAATTATCCATAATTTTATACAAGGTCTGTTCAAAAAGTATCGGACCTTATTTTTTTCCGTGTAAACCAATGATGCGCGAGAGGCCTCCTTTGGTGGAGTTGTGGAGGGGACAGTCATGCACATCTCTGAATTTTTTCCCGCCTGCAGGAAGCGTCAGTCGTTAGCAATCGGCCTATGAGTGAGGTCATGTAGAGCGCTGTCGTCGGATTCCACTAAGCTGAAAAATGACTGAACAACGCGAGCAGCGGTATTACATCAAATTTTGCCAAAAACCTTGGCGATACCCGAGTGTAAATCATTCGCAAGATTCAGCAGGCTTTCGGGGACGATCCTCGAGGCCAAAAAAAAGCGCGGCAGGTCTGCAGCAATATCAAAGGTCATGTTGACAGTTTTTTCGACTCTCGTGGGGTGGTGTGTCGTGAGTACGCACCACAAGGCCAAACCATCGCAAAGGAGTACTACCAGGAGGTCCTTCGTCGTCTTTCCGATACAGTGCGACGCAAACGACCGGATCTGTGGTCGATCAAAACTTGGCAGCTCCATCGTGATAACGCATCCGCCCATTCTGCGCATCTGATTCAGGCTTTCGTTGCCAAACACAACACTCCTGTGGTTCGTCACGCTCCGTAATCTCCCCACATGGCTCCGTGTGACTTTTGGCTATTTCCCAAGCTGAAAATGCCGCTAAAAGGAACACGAATTTAGTCGAGAGAAGACATCGTGCGAAATGCGACGGACCGGCTGATGACCATTCCAGAAAATGCGTTCCAGCAGTGCTTTCAGCAATGGCAGGAACGCTGGGAGAAGTGTATACATTACCAAGGAGAAGGGGATTAGGGTTTTGTACCTCAAAGTCAATAAATTTATTTTTGCCGACCAAAGGTCCGATACTTTTTGAACAGACCTTGTAGGTCTGCAATGAGAAAAAGGTAGAAAAACACTTATATAAATTCAGTAAATCAACCTGAAGTTTCCACCTCCAGCAGTGGAAACTTTTGTGCAGTGCTTTGGATCTTTCTTTTTGAAAGATCCAAAGCACAATTCATTCAACCAAAGCTATGGTGCTCACCACAACTTAATTGTCATTTTGTTGGCATCTTCAGCACCAGTTTCCTCCTTTAAATCTTCCATAAAATTCAGAGGTGGGCCAATATGAGCATTAATTCATCACGAGGCATTGGTTGAAGCACAGATGGACAGCTGGAATAATTTATCTAGCTTTCTGATTTTGCTGTAAAGTCTTATGTCAGTCACGAAAAAGTATCAATCATTGACATGATTTTGTGTTTCCCACCAGACCATAAGGATGGCAAAAGACATTAGAGAGGTTGCGGCGCAAGTTCAAACGTTACTTATACACGGCAAACAGAAGTACATAGTTTACGTTTTAACTCCAAGAAAAAATCGTTGCGGCGCACGTTCACAACATCACATGACTCAGTGAACATCGCGCATTGACTCACGAGAAATTTGTTGAAAAAATGTCAGATACATTTAACATCGAGGGTTACCAGTGAAGGTAAATAAACAAATTAAACTATTTTAAAGTATTTATAGGATGTTTAATAACATTAAATAATTATTTTTAATTAGTGTGGTGTCTCCTACTGTACGATCAGACGATAGGACTACTTCATACTTTTGTCGAGGGAAGCAGTGGCTTATGTAAATTCAGAAAATTAATTTTTAGAAAATTTACAAACGTATTACACTGTTGATGGTAGAAGATGCTGTGGAAGAACAAACCTACCTTAAGATAAGCTATTATGAAGGCAAATATATGTAAATCCTTTCATTAGCTAAAAAATTGAATAATTAAATAATTTCTGGGTTAAAATTGTCTGTTTCTTTACAATATTATTCATAACTGCTTAAATAATCATTATTTTAATAAAATAAGTCATAATTTAAATCCCCAAACACAAAAAAATGAAGAAGTTTAAGCCGATCGTCTGTTCGCCATGCTAGATGCAGCGACTGCCATTATCGACCATCCAGAATTGTCAGATGGTGGCGCTCAACGGTCTGCCGTTCATGTTTTGGGCTGAATATGACGGCCACAACCTCTCTACTGATTTGTGTGTGACCTTCAACCATCCAGTCAGTGTCCATTTGCATGATTTATAGCATATTTTAGAAGTTTTGTCTTGATCTCCCACCTCACTGCCAAAATAACAATGGTACACTTTCTTCACTAGAGACATCGGTGATTTTCATTGCACTTTCAAACTCAACAAAAATTTAAATATGTGTGTTCTAAAACATTAATATTCGAAATAAGCTTATTCCAGAAGACATTCCAACTCTTGTTGTTCCTTTTAAATTGAAATTGATTTCTTTCTGTCCTGAAAAAGGTTGTTTAAGATGACCGAAAATGTTTGAAAAATAAAACTGTACTGCATTTTAAAAGTTTGAGTAGTAGTACTGTGGTTTTTGACAAGTGCAATAATAAACTTGTCATTACATTAAAATTTAAATCCAGTATTCATATTAAAGATACTTCTTCACAATAAACTACTGCTCTCCTGAAAATATGTATTATTATTTTTGAAGAAAATGATTTCATTTGCAAACTTTCATTTTTTTAAAAAGCAATCTTTATGATGTTTTAGAAAAAGCTAACCAGAACATTCTAGAATAGATTGTTTGAAATTTGTTTGAATTGAATATCATGCTGGTTCTCACAGTAAAAATAACAAAAATCATAAAAGATTTAATTATGAAAGTTTCTTTCCTATTTAAATCCTTCATTACAAATGTATACATGATAATTTAAAATTTTTAAACTGTTATGGAAAAGCCATACACATTAAAAAGAAATTAATAATATTTTTGTGTTCAGTATGACTGAATTAGCTAAGACATCAGCTATTTACTAATACTAAAAATCATGTAGACCTGGGTTATATTAAAAATTGACTACACATATACAAAATATTGCTACTTATTAATAACTGTATAGTCTACTATACACTAAATATGCATACTTATTAGCTCACCTGGAGAAAACTGTTCTTCTAAATCAGTAGCTAATTCTGTATCTATGTTTCCTCCTAAATCTTTTGTTAAAGCCACACTTGATACATTGTTTTCTGTTTCACTAATTTCATTATCATGTTCTAAACTTTTGGACATTTCTATATCAAATAAAATTTATTTATGATTAATGTTCTGAAAACAAAATTACTTTAATAATGTATTTTAAAATAACTTAAACAAATATCAAAATATAATCAAAACTAAATTCATTTTGAAAAAAGACAAATTTTTTGTATTTTTTAAAATATACTTTAAAATAATATCAATTGATCAATAACAAACACTGACTATACAATTACTAAATATTCCTATGTAATAACAAGGTAATATTAAAATTTCTTGCTTACTGCAGATTTTTCTTTATTTTCTCTGACTTTTATGTTTTTCATGTGACAACACAGAACTTACAATCTGTCTGCATGAGGAAGGCACTCCAAAGGATGATTTCCTTTGCAGTTTAAATCTGATTTTCTAATCTCCATGGAAATATTTATCTATTCTTATCTGAAGCAGCAAATATTTTTAAATTTCTAAAAGTTTTGAAAACAAATATGTTCCAATCGTTATTCTCACAAAAAAGAAAAAATGAAAACAATTCATTAGAAAACATCTGTCAAACAATACAGAAATTACTTCAGTAAAAAAGTCTATTATTTAAACTTTAAACAGTTAAAAGGCTACATTACTCTTAAATAAAAAGAACCTTTCCATTTACACAGAAAAAAGAAAGAAAGAAATTAAAGTAATAATGAACTCTCTAACATCTCAAATCATTCTTGTATATGAACAGATCTATATATTACTCAAAAATTTAAAAAATAAATAAATAAATAAATAGTAATAATAATAAGATTCAAAATTTTTCTGGAGTGCCATTAAAAAGTTGTTTCTTTGATATACTTTGTACAAAGAGACAACAACAGTTATTTCTTTATAAAGACATTTCTGCTTGTATAAGTCAATGGAAATTATACTTGAAACTTTATTATCAAATCAATAGTTCCTCTAAGATATATGACTGAGTGCATGGTCATTTTTTAAGAATTGTATATTGAAAAAATAAATTGTGCAGTTATTGTGATAGAATATGTTAACATTATTTTATTCATAAGTTATAATCATAGTTTTCTTCTTATCAAAGTTTTCTCTAAGCTGTACAGCCACTGCTCATTCACACACTTGATTCATTTTTAGCAATAGTTGAGTTGCCCATAACAATCTGACTGCTGCTCACAAAAACATTATGAATTACTTATGCAAGTAATGATGTTTTCAATCAATCAATGTTCTCTCTAAGCCAGGGGATTAGATAACTAATCCTCTGGCTTGGAGAGAACACCCATCAAGTCTTATAATTTGGCTTTTTTATTACTGGTTCCTTAAAATCACTAAAAATGTTTATTTCAATAAAAATATATATAGTAGAGAATCGATTATCCGACCCCCGATTAACCGTCACATCGGTTAACCAACCGTTCTAGCTGGCAAATTTCAAATGTCCTCTAGTGATGTAGCACTACAATATTTGTCTATGTCTTGGCTACTTTAATATTATTTTTGTTAAATTTTTGAGTGTTTTAGCTGGCAACATGGCTCGACCATTGAAGGGAAGCCAGTATTTAAACAAGACTTAATTTTCTAATTATGAATGGTTGTTTGTTTTGTGAGCAATAAAATACAGTAATTTAAAAATAATTTTTAACGATACAATAGCAACAGTTATTATTAAAAAAAAACTTTTGTTAGGCTTAACATCGATGAAAATTCAACGTAAAGTTGGTTAATAGCGATACACTAATATAATAATTACATGGGATATACTATATTAATAATGTATTTTTTTCATTTTTTTTGGTTATCCGATATTTTTTCAGTTATCCAACCAACCTGAGTCCCCAATTGAGTCGGATAATCGATGCTCTACTGTAATTCATAAAATGTATTTGTCCTAAATTAAATAATTTTATTGTTCTCTTTAGTCTAATCCAAAAATTAACAAGCCTACTTCAAAAACTTCAAAATAATACATTACATCATAGCCATTAGTAATTAATAAAGATGAATTTTTACTGTTTTATATTAAACACAACTGCTGTATCTTGAATCATATTAATTTTATTAATATGAATCATATTAATATTGAATCATATTAATTTTATTAATATGATTCAAGATATATATTAATAATAATTTTTATTTGGTATAATTCCATATTTATGTTATTTGATGAAAAATGTAAAATAATTACTTTTACCTGTTTGTGAACTATTTGAAAGCTGATCAGCAGGAGGAGATGAAGTTGGAGTCGGACGGAGTTGGTTTTGTCTTTTCTTTTTCTTACCACGTTTAGGTGGTCTTGTAAGAGCTGAAGGCTTTGATTTTTTTCTTGGCTTCTTTGGCTTTGGTTCTGATGCCATTTTATTATAATTATCCTAATTTACATAAAGTTTTCATTAATATTATTTAAATAATAATTTGTTACATATAATTAATATATAAATAATAAT
Source organism: Centruroides sculpturatus (assembly GCF_000671375.1). Classification (NCBI taxonomy): domain Eukaryota; kingdom Metazoa; phylum Arthropoda; class Arachnida; order Scorpiones; family Buthidae; genus Centruroides; species Centruroides sculpturatus. The sequence continues at coordinate 44,681 of NW_019386883.1, read as the reverse complement.
AAATAACTTACTAGTTATATTTAAATATATATTTTTAATTCTTTGTTACTAATATTATTTTTTAGAGAGAGAATATCAATTGTCTTGTGACATTTCCTTTTGTATTTGTAATACTGTACATGCATATATTTATATTAATAACATATTCTAAACCAACGGTGGGCAACCCCCGGCCCGCGGGCCAGTTACGGCCCGCGAAGAGTTTCTATCCGGCCCGCGAGATGTTTAGAAGAAATTATAAATAAATATTTTTCGATGTAATTCGTCTAGTTTAAATTGAATATTATTTTCTGAAGTGTTGCGGCAGCAATGACAGGAAAAAATAAGGGAGTCATTTCCTTATTCAAACAAAAAATGGGAGAACAGAATTTTTCTAAATTATTTATATCTCATCGCATCATCCATCAAGAAAATCTATGTGCAAAAGCTATGCAATTAGAAAATGTAATGTCTGTCGTATCCAACTACATAGTGCTGTTTTTATTGTGTTTAAGTCACTTAAATTTTACAAATAGGTGAGCCGTTCACAGCCCGGCACACGCATTTGTAAAATCTAAGTGACTCATACAACATGGAATTCATATAAAACGGAATAATCAACAGTGTTATAGGGGGGTCGACTGTAGTAATTAATTTATTTTTATTTATTTATTTATTTATTTCATATTTGCAGACTAAAAATTTACAGGTCACAAGGTGTCAATTAACTACTATGGCCCGCGGAAAAACCGTAAAATTTATTCTGCCATGTTATAAAAAAGGTTGCCCACCCTTGTTCTAAACTAACAAAAATTATATGAAGTGATGCTAAATATTGTATGATTTTCTCTTAGAAACAACTTTTCATCCAAAAGTTATAATTTATTGAGTTCCAAATATTTTTGTGCTATTGTTATTCAAGATTTTAATTTAATAACAAAAAAATTTATCATGACTAATCAATTCCTTTATTAGGAATATGTTAAGATTAATTCATGTATGGAATATGTTCAAAAAGTTCCAGGAATGAATGAAAGAAATCAAAACATGTTAGGATATAAAGAAATTTATTTAATATTTTTCAAAATAATCATCCTGATCTTCAATATACTTTCTCTAACAACTCCAGTTCATGAAACATCCAGAAAAATCAGTTTCTTACAGGAACTGAAGAAATAGATTTTCTTCAGTAATTGTCTTGTGTAAATTGTATTGACTCATACAGTTTTCCTTTTAAAGTTTTTTCAACTTTAGGTAAAGAAAACAGTCATTAGAAGCTAGGTCACATAATAGATGATTGTGAAAAAATAGTGTTCCAATTTTAAAGGAACAATGGTTTGGGTCAAGAATCATACAAGAATTAACTAGAATTAGAACTAAAATTCATACAAAACTCAAAAAAATTTTGCAGTCCTTGTAAAAAGTAAATTTCTTTGTACTATACTTAAAAAGCAAACTAGTTACATTATAGACTTCAAATAATCTTTAATCCAGCAATGCATTTATACAGTAAATATTTGCTGTATAATTGTATTGCTGAATTAAAAATTTAAGTTATACAGTAGAGCCTCGAAAACGCGGCTCTACTGTAATGTGGATCGAAGGGTGGCCGAGTTTGTGAAAATGCCGGGTTATCGGGAATGGGGTTAAAAAAACTAAGTATGAGTGTTTTCTCAGAAAATACTGTACTGTATTTGTATGTATTGTTTACTTGAGAATGCAACAGAGAATAAACTGCTCATATACCCTTAAACAAACGAAAAGTACGACCTTTATGAAGGCATAGAGCCTTTACTACATGAAAATGAAAATTAATGAATACACTGTGTACAGTAATTTACCTGATAAGACAGACCCCAGAAAAATACTTTATGAGGCATAAAGCTGTCTATAATGAAAATTAATTAACTAAGGACTTTTTGCCCTGCCAGGGTGTGGCCGAGTTATCGAGTGCCGAGTTTTTGAGGCTCTACTCTATTCTTTTTATTGTAACATAGTTTGATTTTTTGACCCATTCTTGGAACTTTTTAAACACACAATGTGTTCCCCAAAATTTTTGAAGTCAATATTCCTGACAATTCCAGACTTTTCCTGAAAGTTTTTAAAAAATTCCTGATTCATGTAATACCTGAAGTGCCTGTATACAGTGGTGCCTCACTAATTTATTATTTATGACCATTTCTACTATGCCAACTAACTCTGCTAACAAAAATTCAAATGGCATTTTCTTATAAAATGGTAGTCAGTACTAAATGATCATCTTTCAATATGACCTATTTTGTGGCAAAACCTTGGCCAAATCTGATTCCCATCAGATATGACCTCTCTTGTCAGTATAAATTTAAAAAAAAAAAAAAAATACAATTACAGTAGAACCCCTCTAGTCCGCCCTCGGCTAGTCCGTCACTCTGGTTAATCTGACTGTTGTAGGAGTCGAGAAACTTGTCCCAACTCGTCGGTGACTCACCATCCGTGGCCTTCTTCTGTGTTCGTTACAGTATGTTTTACACTGTGTGTACAGTACGTGTACAGTTTTATGTGTGTTTTCAACATGTTAGGAGTGAAACGTAAACACGTTACTCTTTCATTAAATGAAAAATTAGCAGTGCTACAAAGACTGGACAAAGGGACTTGTTTACTTTACTTTTTTCTGCTAATCCGACCTTTCTTGCGTTCCAACCATACCCCCAGTCCCAAAGATGATGGATTAGAGGGGTTCTACTGTACTGCAAATTCCTATATATTGTACTGTGTATATAATTTCATAAAACATCCTAGAATTCCAAACTTTAAGTAATAGTATAGTTCAACTATAAAATTAGTAAATATTTATATAAGGTCTATAAATCTTAACAAATATAAATATAAAATATATGTGAAAAATCTATACTCACTCTTTTTTTAGCATGTTCTGGGCATAAAGGTAATTCATGACATATGTCAAACACTGGAACACAACACTGGGTATTATCAGAGAATTTAGCAGTACAATGTTCAAATAATAGCTGATCAACATTATACATAATATCTAAAATCTTGATTAAAGATTTTTGCTTAATAATAGTGGAATATATAAATAATCAATGTTTTACACAAAAGTTCAAAAAAACACTACAAACTTTATATACAAAGTAACATTTTAATATTATTTAAATAATATTTTGTTTATAGAAAAAATAATTTTATGTAGAATTTAAACTTTAAATTTTTTTTAATAAAAAGATCATGTTATTAACCTTCTATTACTTGTGCTGAATTTTTTTTAAATATAAAAGTCTGTGAAGAGTGACAAATCTTATAATTTTATTTTAAAAATACACAAAAATAATAAACATAAAATAAATTATTACTCAGTTTTAAAAATTTCTATAAATAATCTATATATATAAAAATGAATGTATGTCTGTGTGTCTGTCTGTCCTTCATGCATTACCACACCGTTTATCCGATTGCCGTGAAACTTTGGGAAGTTGTTTAATATACTCCGGCGAAAGTTTGTGGCATAGTACGATTGCCATGAAACTTTGGAAAGTTTTTTAATTTTTTAATACACTCCCACGAAGTACATTTATCCTATGGCGCGCGTTTACACGAGCATTCGCGCACAGTGTGTTCAATCGATTTCAAATTATGAAGACCATTTCCCCCTTCAAAAAATATCTCTATATATGCATTTGTGAACTGTTATTTACGATATTTATAATAGTTTTTGCTTAATCACTTTATTTCGACTTTTTTTGCTAATTATGTATTCGCTCGAACTTCGTTAAAATCTTAACTGTACCCCGAACAACGACCGAAGTTGTAGGAAGAAATTCGCCTATTTTACCGATCTAGGTATCGCCCTTTTTCAAATTTTAATATCGACTCGAAATAATTTAAAAAGACAAATTACAATAAAACGGTTTATTATCTAACTATCAGAAATTTCCCAACATGCCAAGGAAGAGNACGGTTTATTATCCAACTATCAGAAATTTCACAACATGCCAAAGAAGAGAGGAAGGAGCAATTAAATAATGAAAATTATAAAGGATTTTAAAAAATATATAAAAATGAGGAATATCGCACTTCTGACAATCGCTGCAAGTGTGTGGGTTAAATTTGGAGAATCCGTGCTTCTCGCATGGACAACTGTATGTGGCCAGCTCACGCGTCGGAAAACCTTCTGATTTATTCGTGTACACACCAGACGAAAAAACAAAAAATATTGTGTATCCACAAGCACTCCAATAAATAAATAGAATTGAAACGACACTTTAAAATGTTTTCCCGATGAAAATGAATAATAATAATAATAATATAATAATAAGTTTCAATAAAAATGATAAAATGAAAATTTAATTTTATCATAACGAGTTTGCTTGAATTTCCTTTCTTCTGAGATCGCAGCAATGCACGACGGGTAAGCTAGTTTTACATAAAAACTAGTGAATAAACTCATTAGAAATTAAAATTTATTCTCAAAATTATAAACAAAAAAATTAAACAAAAAGTTAAGAATGTAAAACAAATATGTAAAACCCTGCTCAAAAAATTAAGGAATATTATAGCAACATCTTAGAACCATAACAGAACTGACAACTTTATTAAACTTACTGTGAATAGTTTAATATTAAATTTTATGACAAGATTGCATAAAAAATCAATTCTAGTAAAGTATATATTATTCTCTAATTTCTGAAACATTAATTTATCTAACATGATAAAAATGAGATTATAGTTTTTAATAATTCAGTATGAACAGTTAACTAGCTTCTAAAATATAAAATTTCTCTTTGTGTTCATATAGCAAAACTCAGAATGGCATAATTGACTTTCCTATAAAATGAATTTGATATTGCAATATATCCTAATTGTTTTGAGTAGAGTATTAATATATCTTTTAATAATTTTTTTTATTTTTCCAATTATCATAAATATAACTAGCATCGTTCTAGCCATAAAATTTTCACAATACATGTATGCTTAATAATATTTTTAAAACTGTGGTACCTTATATTTCAAACATCTCTAACTTCAAATTTGTCAAAAATTTGCTTTGGATTTCAATGAATGCTTCAAAGTTTGAACTGAGCATGCAGTGAAAAAATGCACTCAAAGCATAAAATAAGCTTCTAAACAAAGAATGCAATCTCAAATTAGTAATAATGTGATAAATTTCACAACTGTTATAATCAAATCACACATCTAAATCAAGTAAGAAGATATGTTAAAAATATACAAGTATATTCTGTTTAATCCAATAAATAAAACCTTTACTTTTTAACCATGGCATCCAAGAAGTATGTGGAAACAACAAAATCTAACAAGAGGAAGGCTGTAATATCAATGAGTGAGATGAAAAAAGGAACTTATTGCAAAGCATGAAAACAATACAAGTGTGATATCTGGTGCCCATGTATAAGATGCCAAATTCTATAATGTTCGAACAGTAAATGCAACTTTCATTTTGTTATATAATATTTACATATCTCATTTATTGTTTTCATGTTTTAATTTATTATTAATGCATTTAATTGTGTCATTTTTACCTTGAATTATATGTACTTGTTTTAAGTTTATTGAAAAAAGTATTATTTAGGGTCTGAAAAAGGATTAATTCACTTTCCATTATTTCTAATGGGAAAAATTAATTTGAACTTCAAATGATTCACAGTTTAAATGGCTTCCAGAAATGAATTAATTTCAAAGTATGAAGCATCACTGTATACATATGAGAGGGTAGTTCCTTCTGCATTGCGTCAGAGATTTTTCAATGCTGTCTGGTGAGATGTGGTAGAAATATGGCTGTTTGAAAATGATGAGTGTCATCAATTTCCACACTGGAGAAACACACTGGAGTGTAATTCAACTTTTGTGAGCATCTGGCAAGAATACAAGCAAAATTTATTGAGAAATGAATTTTTTTGTTAGGGGACAATCATCTAGCATGGAAAGATGTGAGCTGGTATTGGTAGTGTGAGAAGTTTGGAAATGGAATTATAAGCATCTGGAATGCCCAGATCAAGCCATTTTTCATCACCCACCATACTGTCTGAATCTGGAATAATGTGATTATCACCATTTTGAAAATGATGACAATATGAAGATAGCAGTTCAACTGTGGCTGCATAAACAACTGGACATGTTCTATGAAAATAATATCCAAAAACTGTGCCACAATGTGAAAAATGTTTAGCCTGTCTTGGGAACTATATAGGAAAATAGAGCTTCAACTTGGCTCTCAAATGGAAGTTAAAATGAAAAGTATTAATATTTTTAACATTTCAATTACTAAAATTATATATTTTATAGTGACAACATTATATAACAGAATACTGTAAACAATGTATAATTAGGCAAATTTCATTAAGCTAATAATAATAATACAGATTGAAACAAATTACACTGATACTTGTGTTACTGCCATTCAGTATAATCAGGCTTATGCAAATTTAAGATTTAATTAATGAGAAACCAAAATTATTTACATGATATATTTCTATGATCAAATAAACTTTAGAATAAGGAAACTTGTTATTAAATTCATGAACATCAAAAGGATACGTTTGTCACAATGTCTTGTATATGGCAGTGACCGTTTATTGCAAAGAACACCATCATGTTGATAACAGCAGACACTTTTTTCTAAGCCAACTGATTTTATTCTAGAATTTATATTAATAAATTTAAATTATTACATCAAATTATTAAAAAATTACAAAAAATATACATTTAGTACACATTAAAATTAAAACCATTATCAATCAATACAAAACTACTATATCTTAATAATTTAAATCTTTTGGAAAAAAAAAAAAAAAAAAAAAAAAGAAACTTTTAGGTTTTATTCAGATATCATTAATTTATTCATGTCTCTCTCCTTCTCTCTCTCTCTCTCTCTACATTATCCGAATGATTGTCATATTTTAATTGGGCTAATTTACCACTACTATTAATAATTAAATTACTCAAACATTAAATTAATTTGGTAAAGTAGCCCAATTAAAATACAACAATCATTTGGCTTATTATTAAAACACTGGGCACTGAGATGTTGATAAATGTTTCCATTATCAAAAAGAGAGAGAGAGAGAGAGAGAGAGAGAATCCATAACTTATTTTCTATACATAAGAAAATAACATGAATTGCATAGTAATATGAATTAAAAATCATATCATCAAAAGAATAGATTGCTATGTAAGAAGATAAAGCAGACTGTTTATTCACAGTGTAGGTATTATACTGTATGTTAAAACATCCAATGTACATAATGTTTCCACATTCAAAATATCTAAGACGTGGAATCATGCTATTACATCTTCAGAAATATGATCTTTCATAATTTTTACATTACAAACATTTGAAACAAATCAAGCATAAGAATTTGACTTCATCTTATTTTCAAACAGCCTTAAGCTAAAGTTATATATGAAAAAAGTGCTTTTTATTTAATTACTAGCAGGTAAGCCTGGTATTGCTCGGGCAAAAGTAATGATAATAATACAGATNTCTTTCATAATTTTTACATTACAAACATTTGAAACAAATCAAGCATAAGAATTTGACTTCATCTTATTTTCAAACAGCCTTAAGCTAAAGTTATATATGAAAAAAGTGCTTTTTATTTAATTACTAGCAGGTAAGCCTGGTATTGCTCGGGCAAAAGTAACGATAGCGAAGATTAAGATTATTATGTTATAGTTAACCTTACCCATTTTCACAGAATGCAAGAATTAGGTCCCCCTGTTTCCAGACTAATTAGAGAATTTTTAGATGGGTCTAAAATTATTTCGATTTCTTGTAAAAACAAAAAAAAAACTGCATCTGCATCTTGCATGTTGCTTTCTCTTAACAATTCCATTGTTACCTGACACTTCCATTGTTGATGGAAGTGTTAAGCCTTAATCCTGTCCCTCTCCCCCATGGGGAGGAATTTTGAAAAATCCCTTCTTAGTGTGCGTTCTCATGATATATCCTAACCGTGTACCAAATATCAACTTTCAACTCCAAACCATTCAACATCCCTGAACATTCTGGAATGTTGTGGAATGCTCTTGAATACTCTCAAATGTTCTGGACTGTTCTAGAAATTTCTAGAGGGCGAAACTTCCAGCCCTTATATCTTCAACAGCACGCCCTTCAGGTAAAAACGGAAACCTTCTTCATGGATGGGGGATAGAGAGCTACCAAACCATATAACTCCCTTGATCGTACCGGGACTCTTTTTTGAGTTTTAGTAGCACGCACATTGTAGACTTACCTTTATAATATATATTGAATTGATTTTAGTTCAATGTTGTTTATCTTTTAAACTTCCTTTCATTCTTTATTTCTAATATACAATTTAACAAGCTTTAATTCTAATAGTTTGTTTATTTTTTCTTAAAAAAGTTAATCAGTAAAGAAAATTTGACTTCTTGAATTAAGCCAAGTTATAACCATAAAAGCTTAAGAATTGTGATTAAAGTTTATAATTAAATTAAAAACACTTTTAATTACTTAATAAACTTATTAAAGACAATTATATAAGGAAATTTAAGAACACTTTAAAATTATAAAACATAAAACTAATATAATTGCAATAGTAGAATTTAGTGAAAGAAAAGTTGTTTTTTAATACAAAATGATATAGTAATATATCATTTTGTATTAAATAATATAGCTAACTTTTTAATATGCAGTAAATGAACTATTTTTCAAAACAATGTTAAATACATAACAAGCAATTATTTATTGTGACATTGTTTTTTAATAATATTTTTAAATTATTTTTTGATTTAAAATATATGCTCTCCGCCTCAAATTAGTAGTGTCTAGCTCCTGTACATCATACTTTCCTGCTATCAATAGAGACATGTTTGATCATCTATCTAACACCTCTCGAAGGAAAATTTTTGAATTGAAATAATGTGACTTTGGTTTATACTGGAAGTTCATTTATAGTTAATTGGGGCTTCCTGCCCCTAAGCTTTCCCTACCTGGTCTCGACTTTCATCTATCTAATTCCATTCTTAAGATTAAGGAAGGACAGACACAGCCAGATGACAGTGGAAATTTATAAAACTACAATTTTTTTCAGCCCAACCAATTACATATGCTTTCCACTAGCTTCTGCAAAGAGATGTCAGTTCCCTCTTATGAAGAGTAAATTGCCTGCTTCAGTTTCTCAATGTTATTTTACTGTTTATCACTAACATACACAGTCCTGCAGAAAGTTTGCCAGAAGTTCTCAATAGAGTTTAAGTCCAGTGAAATTGTTTACCATTTGCTAAAATAACTCCATTTTCTAAAAAACACTACCTCGTACACTTTGCAACATATTTGGTTGCATTGACTTACTGAAATATCAGAATGGACTTCCAATCACCACCCCAAATGGCAAAAAGTTCTCTTCTAACAGATATTGGTAGTCAGCAGCTTTCATTTGGCCTGTAGAGAATGCAAGATTTGTTTTACCACTATAACCAAAGCAATTTTCTAAGGTCATGTCAGTAAAATATCAAGTCATTTGGACCATCTAGATTGAATTTCTTCTCATTACTAAAGATGATTATCCTCCATTCATTCTTCCAATATATAAATTCTTTTGACCAGGCCATTCTTCTGTTTTTGTATTGTCCTTAAAGTCAAGGTTGTTGTTAACAAGTTTATTTTCTTACCTACATATAAGCTTCCTTGGTCTACCAGAGGACTTCTTCCCATATAGCTTTCCAAGTTTCAAAAAATTGTTTACCACACATTGGGTACAACCAATCCTTTTTACTAATTCTGTACATGATAATCCTTCATCTTTAAAAATTGTAATTTTTCCTTTCTCAAACTCAGAAAATGCTGCTTTCCAACCCATGTTAACCACTTGCCCCTCACCAATTAATTAATTTAATGTAATTAAGCATTAAAAATACTTAAAACTGAAAAAAAACAAAAGAAATGAGTTAATTTTGAAGAAAAAGCTTCAAAGTTTATTTTCCTTTGTCTCGCCTTTCTGTGAAATTTCACACTGATGAGTCATTGTTTACACAGCTGGATGACCTTGAGAACAGCTGGAGTCCGATTTCCCTGACACTCTCATAGAAGTCTGGATGGGTTTATAGTAGGGTTTATAGTAGGGTGAATACTAGTTGATTTGCTTATTAACCCAGCAACAATATGAATAGAGAACTTTTAAAAACTGGTAGTGGTCATATGATTTTGCAACTGAAAACTTCTTGTTTCACTTTCTTTTTCTTTATAAACATTTATAGAAAAAAAATAACTGCTATTTATTACATCAAATATAAAGCTATCTTGTACTTATATAAAAATTAAACTTGAACTTACAAGGTCTGTTCAAAAAGTATTGGACCTTTGGTCGGCAAAAATAAATTTATTGATTTTGATATACAAAACCCTAATCCCCTTCAAAGTAGTCTCCTTGGTAATATACACACTTCTCCCAGCGTTCTTGCCATTGCTGGAAACACTGCTGGAACGCATCTTTTGGAATGGCCATCAGCCGGTCCGTCGGATTTTGCACGATGTCTTTTCTCGACTAAATTCGGGTTCCTTTTAGCGGCATTTTCAGCTTGGAAAATAGCCAAAAGTCACACGGAGCCATGTCGGGAGAGTATGGAGGGTGACGAACCACAGGAGTGTTATGTTTGGCGACGAAAGCCCGAATCAGATGCGCAGAATGGGTGGATGCGTTATCACGATGGAGCTGCTAAGTTTTGATCAGCCACAGATCCGGTCGTTTTCGTCGCACAGCATCGGAAAGACGACGAAGGATCTCCTGTTAGTACGTACTCCTTTGCGATGGTTTGGCCTTGTGGTGCGTACTCACGACACACTACCCCACGAGAGTCGAAAAAACTGTCAACATGACCTTTGATATTGCTGCGGACCTGCCGCGCTTTTTTTGGCCTCGAGGATCGTCCCCGAAAGCCTGCTGAATCTTGCGAATGGTTTATGCTTGGGTATCGCCAAGGTTTTTGGCAAAATTTAATGTAATATTGCTGCTCACGTTGTTCAGTCATTTTCCAGCTTAGTGGAATCCGACGAGAGGGCATTACATGACCTCACTCATAGGCTGATTGCCAACGACTGACGCTTCCTGCAGGCGGGAAAAAATTCAGGACTGTGCATGACTGTCCCCTCCACAACTCCACCGAAGGAGGCCTCTCGCGCATCATTGGTTTACACGGGAAAAAAAAGGTCCGATACTTTTTGAACAGACCTTGTAGTATGTGTTTTCATTAAAAAAAATTAAATAAAAAAAAAAGTGGTCATATTATTTTGCAAATGACCTTAATTATAAATACCCTCACTTCCCTGAACCTGTTACTGGTGCGTAACATAAATATGAAATATACAGTGGGTGACAAACGTTTTCGAACTAGCTCGCAGTTCTTCCTCAGGTCAACTAGCTTAGGAATGCTTCTGAACAGAGCATGTGGAATTTGACAAGATCGAATTAAGAAGATAGCAACCAAATATGGATACCTGACCGTGATGCGCCATTTACTCGAGCAATACCAATGCTTGGAACACACCTCCACCACGGGTGGTAATGTCAACCAGGAACCTCACAGTTTGCCATGTTCCCATCACATTTAACCCGTATCTTAGAATGTCCCACAATTTTGATATCCTAGGAATGAAAAAGACCCTCCATATTGCACCAGGCTTCCCGGCATTTATTCCTTTCCACTGAAAGACAACAGGTGGGCCAAAGACTTATTATACAACAGTTCTAGCAAGTGTTCCCTAAATACCCCTATAAGCAAACACCGAGCGGATATCCAACATGGACAGTTTACCACTGCACTTGCTACATATGCATCTGATCTGGATGTCGAGGTGCAGTTTGATAGAGCTACAGTCATCGCCAGCACACCTTACCAGGACCACCTTAAATGGCTAGAATCCATAGCCATTTACAAAGCCGGCCAAGTAGCAACATGCGTCAACTGGAAGGAGGAGCTAAATCTGTCGCTAGCCTGGCAGTCTCTTTTAGATGCTGATCTGTGGCTACCTCTACCAGCTCACAATCATGCACGTCAAGCAAAACTGACTTTGCCGAAATGACATTCAATCCTGTTAATTCCACACGCTCCGTTCAGAATCATTCCTAAACTAGTTGACCTTAGGAAAGAACTGCGAGATAGTTCGAAAACGTTTGTAACCCGCTGTATATTTCTTATATGCGTTACGCATCGGTAACAGGTTCAGGAAAGTGAGAATTTTACTCCAGTACTGAAGTTAGTGTAAATTTGTGATTAATTATAAATATATACAGACTTAGAAAACTGTAAAAAAATTTTTAACCTGAATTTTGAATGAAAATTAACATTGCACAAAAGCATGCTAAAATGATATAGTAAAACCTATGTAAACTAAAATTGCACAGTACTGAATTTTTTTCATTTTGGCAGGTTTCTGTTTTGAATAGGTTTTAGTATTTTCTTAATTGTTTTAATCTTTAAACTGTGACAAAAAATTTCACACCAATCACACTGATTTTTTACAGTAAAATCATTTTTTCATATATAAAAAATTTACCACTAGGCTTAATTCAAAGTAATTTCAAATAAAAATGGGAATATTTGAATGCAAGAATTGAGAACTATTGGAAAAAGTTCTTGTTATTCCTCATCATTTATGTTAAGCATTCAAATATGTCTCAGTTGTGATCCTTAACAGCCCACACAACAGCACACAAGCCAACTCAAGTACCAAAAACTAGAGTCTTGCTTTGCTGTTGGAAATTCTAATTGCATTACAGCAATACAGAAACTAAATTATGCTGTAATCAGACTTCTCAATGAATTTTAATACTTTAATTAATCATTGATTTCAATCTCTGTAATTATAAACAATTTTAATAAACTTGTTTTTTGAATACTCAGTAGTAGTTACTAATCTATATAATGCAATGACCTGATGGCCAAATGGTGTATGTCAGTCTACCATTATGGGGATCTGAAAACAAATCCAAATAGATTAAAAAGTCTCAGGAATTTTTTGGGGGTGATCCATTCTGAATATTACTCCTCATTATTCAAACAAACCAACAATGAGTTTGATTAAGAGGCTGTTTTAGTGTCCATATGGCAAAAAGAATTTTAAAAACTCTATACAAGGCAATAATACAGTAGAACCTCAAAAACTCGGCCTAATGTGGACCGAAGGGTGGCCGAGTTTGTGAAAATGCTGAGTTATCGGGAATGGGGTTAAAAAAAATAAGTACAAGTGTTTCCTCAGAAAATACTGTACTGTACTTGTATGTATTGCTTACTTGAGAATATAACAGAGAATAAACTGCCCAAATACCCTTAAACAAAGGAAAACTACATACTTTATGAAGGCATAGAGCCTTTACTACATGAAAATGAAAATTAATGAATACACTGTGTACAGTAATTTACCTGATAAGACAGACCTCAGAAAAATACTTTATGAGAGCTTTTATACTTTTATAAAGCTGTCTATAATGAAAATTAATTAACTAAGGATTTTTTTCCCCTGCCAGGGTGTGGCCGAGTTATCCGGAGTGCCAGGTTATCGAGAGCCAAGTTTTCGAGGTTCTACTGTACTATGTTAACTTACTCTCATTGTTTTCATAAATTACATTTGCTGTTTGTTCTCATAAATTCATTTCAAATCTTGAAAGTTCTCAATTGTTAGTAGTAACTGATTCTGTCTCTTGTTAACTCCAATCAACTCTAACATTAATAAATTTTTTAAACTGTTCATGAAACACTGTCATGCTCTGCAGTGATCATTATACTGAAGGGGATTTTTAATTATTTGTCTACAAGTGAAATCTTAATTTTCCTCTTTATTCAGGTTATGTTCTTCATATCTAAAAGCCTCATCTGTTTCCATGATGGAAAAGCCTATGGTAAAATTTAACATTAAAAAAAATCTCTCTATTTCAAAGAATTTTTTCCATTTAGGCAGGTTTCAAGTTTATTCAGGTTTGATTTTAGACAGGTTTTACTGTAATTGAAATCTTAAGCATTCTATATTTTACAATTACTAAAAAGTATTTACCTTTCATTAACAATTCTTAATTAATTAAAATAAAAATAATCATAAATCTATAGTTTTAAAAAAATCTTTAAACTTAAGAAAATTTTTAAAATTAAATAAAATTGTTTTTTTTTTTTAATTTTTTAAAAGCCATAATGAAGTCAGAGATGTGACTGAATTACATATTTTAGATTAATATGATAGATACTTTAAACAGACAAAATTTTATGTAATTACATTTTCTTTGGTCTTGATACAAGCTTCAACTTCTTAAGAAGAAGATGAGCTGTCCTGTTTGGATACCATTTCGCTGCTTCAGTAAGATGATGCACCAGTGTTATATTATGCACTTCTTTCTGTTGATGTAAACTGTGTATCCTATTCAACTGTTCATAACCTCGACCTAATTCCTTTTTCAAGTGACACTGTTGTAATGCTCTTGATGTTAATGTATTATTTGTATGTAGACCACTAAATAAAAAAATTAACATATATTATTAAAAAAAACTGATAAAAAATAAATAATAATTATAAATAAGTTCAAAATTTAAACTCCAAACAAACCTATAAGAACAACAATATTAACTTTACTAAAAGTAATAATTTATTAAAACTTTATTTCTAGAATATTCAAAATCAGAGCTCTGTATTATAGTCATCTTTGAACTTTGTTTTTAGAGAGATTATTTTCAAATTTTATTCTTTTAAATATAATTTGATATTTTAATGTTTATTTGTACTAGAATTTAATGCTCCTAATCCTAGAAGTGAATTGTAAAACTCAAAAGAATTAGGAATTGCCATAGTATATATTGATGCCATTAATAATAATAATTATTATTGGCATCAATATATGTATTAAAGTTTCAAAATTATATTCTTAAGTATCTCTAATTTTAATGGAGAACTGGTTGGAGCACCATATAAGGTGTTTATGCTGATTCTTCAAAACTACATCTGATAAGGGAAAACTATTTTTGGAATCATCATTCTAAAAATATTCAAGACTAGGTCAAACATTTAAGGCACTAAAATGTGTTAGCTAGTGTTATTATTATTACATATTTGTATTATTATGTTGGGTTTAATGGGTTATACTCGGTTCACAACCGATGGCTGTGTACTATGCCGGATCAGAGTCAAGGCATAGCAACCAAAACAAAACTAAAATTAAATAAGTGTGTCAGTGTCAGTATTCAGGAATTTCCTAACAATATGGCATGTATTCAATTTAGTGGCCTTCTGTAGTGTGATGTATGTATTTCTATTCAATTGTAATGTTCCCAGGCTTTTGTGTAGTGTGTGTGGTATCACATCTGTACAGGAGAGAACAACAGGTACAATAAGCACTCTATCCATCCTCCACAGATGTCTTATTTCCTGGGCGAGTTCTGTGTACTTGCTAATTTTTTCAGTGCATGTGTTTTGTACATTGTCAGTGTTTGGAATGGCTGTCTATAATGTGTGATGTCTGGTCTGTTGTGGTAAATTGTTTTATCTGTGATTATGGCTCTGTCATAGTACATTTTGTGCGTGTTCTTTTCCAATACTGTCTGTGGAATATACTTGTAGTATGGTTCGTGGATGTCTAATAATTTGTGTTTGTTTGCAAGCTCTTGGTGTATTATATTTGCTACTTGATTGTGTCTGTATAAATGTCTGAAAGTTGCTGTACAAATTTGACAAACTCCTCCTCTGTATTCTCCCATAATATTAGGATATCGTTGACATAACGTAAGTATAGCGACGGATAACTGATGGTAAGAGGGGAGTCGAAAATTCTACGCTCTACTTCTCTCATAATGAGCTCGGCCAAGACTGCAGATAGCGGGGAGCCCATAGGAACTCCTCGTTTCTGTAAGTAGATGCTCTTGTTAAAAAGGAAATAATTGTGCTCAGTGATGAATGCAAGTGCATCACGTATGTGATGCACGTCATTTTCAAGCATATACTCTACAATCAGTTTCACTTGGGAGAGGGAGCATGAGGATTCAATAGCATTCCTGGATCTGTGTATACAAAAGTCGGTTGAGGGGCCGCAATTTGCTGTTCACCACAAATCAGACCTGTTACCGTATATTATCCCGGCAGATGCTTTCCAACTGTCGCGATACATCAATGCTGCCATTGCTGCATCACTTGTTAGAAGAGCATTACTGCTTCCATCGACACAGTTAGCAACAAAAATGGAATTAGACATCATTAAAGTAGCGGTATCTCTTGCAGGATTTACATATGGCAAATATGAGCATGTGCTCCGTAAAGTAAAAGAGGCCGTATACCCATGTACCACGCTGTACAGAAAGGAAAAAGCATCCGTGATCCAATCATTATTGCCGTACCTTGGACCAATCTCTTTCCCCTCAGCCACATATTTTGACGACATAATTTCATACTACCCATAACCCCCCTACCAAACCTGCGCAGATGTATCTGCAACGACCGGGACAGGCTAACCACTTTAGAAAAATCAGGGGTTTACAAGATACACCTAGAAAATCCGGTAACGGGAAATATTACAAGATACATAGGAGCAACAACAAGAATGCTCGCCTCCCGCCTTGCTGAGCATCAGGATGACGTAGCCAAAGGAAGATGTTCTACTGAGCTCGCTAAAAAAGTTCTCGAGCAAGGCTACAACCCGTTATGGTCCAGAACGGAAATAATTAAATGCTGCAACAATCGAAGGCTTGTGTTTATCTGGGAAGCGCTTCTCACGGCTACTTCAGAAGCGTGCAATGTTCCCACCCTCGATCTACCCGGGGTGTGGATTGCCTTATATCGGCGCCTAAAAAGCGAAACGCGCCTAACATCGTATCGCCAACGCGGTAGCATTTCCACGCATGCGCCGCTAACATCGTAAAATATAAAAATTCGAACATATCAAAAATTATTTGCACGTTCTTAACGGAATTTCCGGACGCCTGTTTGAACTTAAATATTTTGTTCCTTTGGAACATCCTGCACGTTTGGCTTGTTAAAATTTGTTCTTTTCACCTGAAGACGACGATTATACATGCGTCGAAAGTACTTGTGTCAATACTAAAGGAACTTTATTAACGCTGAACTCAGTGAATTCGTATCTATAAGTTACACAACATTGGCGTGAGTTTTTAAATTTATTTTTACTTTTTCTATGTGTAGTTTTTTGCATTTGTCTAAGCCAAACTCCATTTGTATGTCCTTGGTGTATGAGTGTGTGATTTGTAGGAGATGCTAAAGTTGTTTTTGTGTAGATGCGTAAAGTTTTATGTCGTCCATGTACATGAGATGTGAGAGTGTAAACTGTGCTGTTTTTTCATGTCTGATATTATAGCCATATTGCGTGTTGTTTAAAATGTTGGATAATGGATTCAGGGCTAGGCAGAACCAGAGAGGACTCAAGGAATCTCCTTGAAAAATTCCTTGCCTAAAGAATATTTCGTTTGTTTGTATGGAAGTGTTACTAACCCTGAGATGTAGTGTTGTTCTCCAGTGCTGCATAGTGTTTTGGAAGAATGCAATGAGTGATGGATGTATTTTGTACATGTGTAGAATATGTAGCAGCCAACTGTGTGGAACACTGTTGAATGCTTTTCTGTAGTCTATATATGCCATGTGTATGTTTCTGTGTTGTTTGTGTGCTTGCCGTAGAATAACTGAATCTATGAGTAACTGTTCTTTGCATCTCCTGTGATTTCTATGGCAACCTTTTTGTTGTTCTGTAAGAATGTTGTGTTCTTCAACATGTTAGTATATTTTGTTTGTGATACAGGATGTCAATAATTTGTAGAGTGTTGGGAGACATGTAATTGGTCTGTATTGTGTGGGTTCTGTGGTGTTGTTGTTTTTAGATTTCATGTAGGTGATGCCCCAAGTAAGAAATTTTGGCATGTCTTGTGGATTGATGATGTGTGTTAGATGTTTAGCTAGTTCCTGGTGCAGTGATGTAAACTTTTTTTACGTGATCTTCATTAATAATAGAGAGGTTGAGGCGCACGTTTTAAACGTGTAAACGTGTACGTGTGACGTTCGGCGCCGCTTTCCCATAAGCCTAAAAGTTTGACAATGGTGTTTGGATAGTTGGTGGAATCACGCTCAACATTCCAAACACCATCGTCAAACTTTTAGGCTTACGGGAAAGCGGCGCCGAACATCACACGTACACGTTTACACGTTTAAAACGTGCGTCTCAACCTCTCTAATGTTAAATGTTTCTGTCTGTTGATGTATTTGATCAGCAACCTGTTGTTTGATAAGGTTGTTGTGTATAATTGTTCTTTTTTCATTGACAACCCTTTGTTTGGTGACAGTGAGGTGAGGATATTGTTGTGTGAATCTATGGTGTAGTTGTTGTCTGTATGCTGTCATGTTTGTTTCGATGATGTAGTAAGTACGGATGATAAGCTCGTTCATTTCTGTTGTCCATTTCATCCATTGGTGTGGTTTTCCAGCCTTTGTGGTCTGTGGATGCATTGCCACAGAAACACCAAGGCTTGGTTGATTCCTCACATCTGTTGAGGGCATTGCAGTAGCGATGCTTGGGCCAGCGCTGCTTTCGCCACTGGTAACCAAGGGAGACTGGCCTATTTTTCGAAGGTGAGCCTCTGCCTAACCCACGAACTCGGACCTTGTTAACCTGGGCAACGTCCGAGCCAGTATCACACTTTGATATGGTTACTACCATGATAATTATCTCCACAGAATGTGAGTGTGGTCACTCTTGGCTTCATTTCTCCCCATAGACCTTACTGGCATGGGTGTCCCTACCAGGAGCTTGCGCTCCAGCCTGCATTGCTCTATGGTTCAATAAAATTACTGGGCTCTCCCACCACGACCAGGTGGTGACCACGGGAGAGGTATTATTATTATTATTTGATAAATATATCAGAAATGAATACATGAAGTTTAGATGGTTTCTTTTTGGTTTGTTTGTTTAGTTCAGTTATGGTACAACACTTGGGTGATCTGCCTAGAGGAATGCCTTCTGGGAGGTCTTTTTAAGAGTAACTGGCCCCCTATTCAGGAGTTACAGACATGGGGAAAACCGGAAAACTCCACATGGTCAGTCCGTCCTGGCAAGGTGAGAACCCATGACCAAACTACCAGTATTTAAGGAATGAAATCAGTTGGCCACAGGTGGGCTGTTTCTTTTTGGTATTTTTTTCATTTCATTTATTTTATAATTATATATATAGAAAAATGATATTTTAATGCTTCAGATAGTGCCTTCTAAACTGCTCATATCAGTGTCATGTTTCCTAAAGAACATGCTAGAGGGATGCTAGAGGGCATGGTGAGACATGTTATAAGAAGACAAGGGAAGGGACAATTTTGTTCACCCTGTTTGAAGCCTAATAACTTCTGCGGTTTTTAAATTGGAGTCGGATGGTTTAAGATAGGAGTTATTAAGCTTCAAAGTGGTTGAACTAAATTGTGTCCCCAATCACATTCTAACATCTTAATGGGTTTTACTTTACTATTATAAAATGACAAAATGCTTAATTTTGAGGGTAGAGATGAGTTTTATTTTTAAAAAAATTGTGAACGCTAATAATGAGTAAAATATTCATTAAGTTTGACCGCACTGGAGATATGACACATGACCCCTTCTATGTCTCCCCCTGTAGACCTTTAATTAAGAACCAAAATTTAATAGCATTAATGCCTTTTTATACACAAGCTACAGTGCCAAATTTCGTTTCTTAAACTTTATCCATTCTGAGATATTGTTTAATATCTCAGAACAGAATGAAGAAATTAAAAAAATTAGACACCAACACACACATGCGTGCAAATTCTTCCTCTTTAACTGACATTTTTTTTTTTTTGGGTTCGGGAGGTCTTCAAATGTGTAGATTTGCAAAAAGCTTGGAGGATCAAATTTGGCACGATTCCAATACTTTTCTGTTTTATATACATAACAAGTTGGGAACTAAAAAGGAGTCAGTGTCAGCAGATTTTTTGACAACTCTGACTCCACAGCCCTGTAAAAAGATTTAATTTCTGTTCTAGCAATTTTCTGCAGGTTATACACTAATGTTTATTATCCACATGAAATGATGGTAATATTATTATAAAATTATAATTTCAAAAATAATTACCTTGTGGTTCTATCCCATATACTAATCCATTGTATATGATGTAATCGATGATTTTCTTCTTCACTATCACTTCCTTCACTTTCAGAAGATTCAAAAGCTGATAACATAAAAAAAATACTTTATTATCATTTATTATCATCATTAACTTAAGATGTAAAGAAGTTAAACAAATATCATAGTAATAAAAAGCTAATATTCAGACACTGATATAATAATTTTCAAAATAAAACTACCTTCATCTCTTCTGATGAGAATTCTGCATTTTTAAATTTTCATCACTAATAAACTAGTTTTCTTTTTAATGATTTTTCAATAATGAAATAAGAACAATATAATAGTTTAAATTATGCAAATGAGTCAGTTTTTTTTCTATTCTCCAATAAGAACAGAGAATATTAAATAATCTTTCTGCACATTGTAAAAATTATAACATTAATGTTAGTGTCTAAAACTAAATCATTAGTTTTCAGAAATGGTCCCACATTAAAAAACTAATAAATATTTTTTCTAATTGGTCCCACATTAAAAAACTAATAAATATTTTTTCTAATAATTTTAAGCTAACAATTGTAAATCAGGTAAAATAGTTCAGCATAATTTTTATTTATAATGGAATGTTTGAAGACAATACAAGTTACTCAAAGTATAATCAAACATACTTACAGACACACAGATGTACAGATAAATTTTAAAAGATAAAAATAAGTAAGACTATTTTGCATAATAAAGATGTAAATTCAATAATTAAATCTTCAATAACTACACATAACCAACCTGTTTTATGACTAATTTTGAAACTGTTCAAAAAGTTCAATATAAGTTTTTAAAGTATATTAAATTTTTCAATATTAGATTATGTAATGAAATCAAAGTTGTATGATAATCATATATAAGTTAGGTAGATTAGTTTTAAATTAAGTTCTAGATTTTTAAACAATATTCATTATCAACGAATTTTATATTTAATTTGTAAAATATTAAAGGGTAAAAATAGATGGTGACAGAATATGAATAAGCTCTTTAATGGAATAAATTTCTCTCTTGAAAGATTAATTATCAGGAAAAAATTAACAAAGAATAGTTAAGAATTAATTGCAAATTCTTATTTAAATCAACTTTGAAGTTTAGATTATAATAAATCACAGGTGTGTAGTTTTAGATAGTAGTAGCTTAATCTGTATCTTAATTGCAAATATTTATTAAAAAAATTAAAGTTTAATCCATCAAAATAGATCAGGGTTATAAAAACAGCAGGGAGTATAGTTAAACATTGTGTCATTTCTCAGAAACATGTAAATATATAATTGTTGGTCTGATGGGTCAGTTGCCTGCCCCCAGCTGGCCATATAATGTAGATCAACTTTAATTTGCAATTGGAATTTGAAATCAGCATATAATCCACATCCTCTTTAAATTATCTTTCACAGATACCAAATTGGTTATATACCAAAGCTTATGGTAATACAAACAATAATAATGTGAAAAGTTCTGAGATCTGTGAAACTAATCATAGTTTTCTACCTATTATAATTGAGTGTGTTTCTTTTCAGACTTAAGTGATTGCAGTCCTTTATTAGTCATGCAACATAAATCATTGTATATTTTATGACTATGAGTAACTGACTAATTTCTCTGATAAATTCACTTCTCAGTTGAATTTGGATTTTTGGCTGTTTTTATTCCTTTTGTTTTGTTTGATTTTAAGTTTAGGATATTGAAGATGATTTCCTGGTTTTGCAAGTAATAGAGATGTAGCCAATACTGATCCAATACCAATATATCAGCATATCAAAATGTTCCTGATAAGTTTGTATTGGTTTGTTTTACAAATCAATACATCAATCTTTTTCCTTATTTTTTCAGTGTGCATGTTTCACATTGTTTGCCTTAACTAGCATCAAACAAGGCAATGGACACACCATGCCATAAACCATTTATCCTCATTTCTTCTAATATCATTTCCTCCACTACTGTTATGTTGTATCTCATTTAACTGTAGTAGTAAAAATATTAACTAGTAATTATTAATAAAATTATTAAAACAGACCCTAACCCTGTAAACATAATTCATGGTAGACAGAACACTGCACATGATTCACGACCAATGCTTTTGGTTGCAAAACCAACCAATGCTTGGTTGCTTTTGGTTTAGATTTGATGAAATATGACAACTTAACATACAGGCCATCTGCCAACAAAGAATGCATCTCAGGAAAACTTTCTATGGAAACCAGCATCTATTTAGATATTAGACATGTGAAGAAAATCTGGAAAACTCCATGTGGCCAGTCCATAGGTAAGGTGAGAATCAACAACCAATTGCTAGTGTTTAATGTTGCTTTTGGCAAGCATCAACTTGGTAAGGGGTGCATGCTGCTTTGTGGGAGGCTGAACACATTTTTAGCAATGAACACAGGCAACTGTGTAGAATGTTGCAAAATCTGAAAATTTATTTAATTTTAATAAATTTGGTAATAGTTCAAGCCAGTTGGTGATCTAACAATGGTTTTTTTCAATTTTTTCCAAAGACAGGGCTAGAGTCAGGCAGAGACCAACTTAGTCTTAGGTTCTGTGCCAAGTGGCATGCTGGGCAACCAGCTGTCTCTGGCAAATGCAATCAACTGCAATGGTTTCAGCATCATCCCATGGAATGCTAATCTTTAGATCTTTTTCTTATGTAGAGTGCAAGGTTGTTCATGATCTACCGTGTTTCATTTTTCCACCCCATTTTTCCATTTTAAGTCTATTTTTGGTAAGCATTTATCTGGCAGATGAAGTACATACACTGCAAAATGTATTCTGCGCTCTGTAAAAATGTCCTGTAGTTCGTGTAGACCACTTCTGAGGACTTCCTCATTTGTGATATATATAGTCATGATATGTAATTCTAAGAATCCTTCAAAGACAGTGGTGATGGAAAATGTTGAGTTTCTGAGTAATCTTCATGTTTCACAGATGTAGATTGCAGTTGAAATGACAATGGTGTTGTAGAGGCATATCTTAGTCACTATACTGATTGCTCATTTGGAACAGATTGAAAATAGTCACTGAAAGACAGCTGATGCTTTACCAAGTTAACATTTTATATCAACTTCAACACCTTCATCTGGTGATAACATGCTACCATGGTAACAGAACTCTTCCACTTCATCCATTCCTTGACACCTGACTATGATTTTTATATTTGTTTGCCTATTTATAATCAACTAACTGACACCTAAATGCAAATTCCAGCACATAATAAACAAAGAAATTTTAATGTTCAAACATTTTCGGTTGTCTTTTAGAGGCCCTCATCGGGAATGAATCCAAAAAAAAAAATTTATGTAATGTAAACATAACAATTTTTTTATCGAACATCATTTTTAAATGTTTAAAAATTGGAATGCAGAGAAGTTTGAAAGTTAGAAATTTTCAAAGGATAGAACTGTTTTTTGTGCATTCATTCCTGATGAGGACCTCTAAAAGACGGCCGATAGCATTAAAATTTTTGTTTATTATGTGCTGGAATTTGAATTTAGGTGTCAGTTGATTATATAGTTCCAGTTTAAGTGTGCCATTTTTTGTTTGCCTATTTATAGACATTATTTTTGTTTTATCACTGCTGAGCTGCAATCCCACCCTTCCAGCCTCATGTTCAAGGCTTGTGGTCATACTCTGCATCTTTGGGTGCATTTCTGATATCAATGCAATGTCATCAGCAGAGTTCAGGTCTATGAATTGTGTGAGGCTCTGGACAGGTCCAAACCCTCACTAAAATTTGCGGAAAATAATTGTTTTAGAGAAAAAATATTTAGTAGTTAGAAATAGATTTTTATTATATGAAAACGACTTTTAAACAATAAAAGAAAGTAAGTCCGTCGATCATTTCCGGTGGGAGATCGAATTAAACTTCGATTTTGACCTCTCCCGCGCCCCCGAAAGGTTTCGGATTGTCATCAGGTGACGAGGAGAGACCAATCGGAAAGGGGAATCTGAGAGAAAACGGATAAAACCCCGGAAATTCGAGGACGCGAGGGCTTCTTCTCCCGAAAGTTCCAAGTGACGGATCTGTTGTTGTGTGTGTGTCTCGCACCCATTTTCGTCTCCATCTCCTGACCTCGGATCGACAACTTTCCATCAACGGAAGTCGACCGCATCGTCCTGGAGTCGTCGAGACGTGATGGAATGGTTCCTTCGCGAACAAGGGACACTCCTTCAAAATGGGACTATCTTGGAAAGGAGAGGAAGACCCAGAGGCCGCAGCCGCCACAGAACTTCCAAGATCGCAGTAATCTTGTTAGCTTCTTTCGTGTTTAATAAACAGTTGTGTTGTTTGTAAACGAAGCATCTATCTCTGACTCAACTGCTTCCACATGGCGTTGATTGTTACCGCTCGGCAATCCAAACGGCAAGGGCGACGATGACGATACGTATCAACTATTATCGTTCGTCGAAAGACTTTTTTATTTCTCCCCCCTCGGCCCCCACAATTGCATCTGTCCTCTCCATAGAATTCCTGCACCAGGGATAATAGACAAACTAGACAATTACAATTTCCTATGGTCCAGATCTTAAAGGAATCCATAAATTGATTTGTAAACTTTTATTTCTTTATTCAGTATTTGATTATAAATGGTTAGAGAACAAAGAGAATTTTCTGTGCTTTCAAGCTTTCACTTATTACTGACACCTGTAGAGTATGGAAGCAAGTATTGAATTGAATTGCTTGGAAAATTATCAGTATCAGATTGTATCAGCAGAATTCAGTATCTTAACATCTCTTCTCTATAAAATAGCAGTTAATTTATTTGTTGTTTTTGTATTCTTTAGTAGCTAAGGTAATTTTTTTTGTTTTAGATAAAAACAATAAGCAATGCCACTTACTAAAAATAAATGAAAATATAAAAACTGTCTGTTGGCTTTACTGATCTATGTGTTTAATTAACAAGTATGAGCACTTTTGACAGTATATAACCATCTTCTTCAAATAATATGATAGATAGAACATTATAAATGCAGAGATAGAAAACATCTTCAAAATTTCTCTTTGCACATGAGCATGGAACATAATTTTAAAATACAAAATTACATGCCGTTACAAAATACATGCAATATATGATGGCAATGGCTAACAAAAATAATAGAATTAATACACACAGAAGTAACTGATAAGAATATAAAGAAAATTTAAAATGTAAACACTGGAGCCCACTTGTCACATAACTGCATGACCTATTAGCATGTTGAACAGTGCAACCCATAGCTCTGGAATATCAAGAGTGGAAGAGTCATGGGAACATTGAAGTAATAAACAAAGACTCCCAAATGAACAAGATTCTCCAATCCCCATAGCATTTTACCAGCAAAACTTGTGACCGAAGAGAATCAAAGTTATATTCCATCACTTTTTTGGCTAGCTCTGTTAAACATCTCCCATGTGTAATATCTTCACAATGCTTTACTAGATGGATATGGAGCATTCTGGTAGTGGCACCTGTATATAATAAAATGATCCAGTTAGTGAATTTTGGAAAGGTATAGCATAATCTCCAGACTTCTCAAAAAGAGTAATGCCCATCTCTTTCATTGCAAAATATCCTACACAACATGGGCTGGGGAGCTAGTGATAGTAGGTACCTAAATTTTCTAAAGGCTCAGCATATAAGTAAAAAAGGGAGACTGAGGTACAGGATGGCTGGCAACACAAAGACTGGTTCCTTCGTATTTATTTAATACGTTGATCATGAAAATGATGTATTTAATGTCCATTTAATGCTCATCTATGCAAGTCGTTATCTTTCTGGTTGTGGCTTCTATATAAAATATACTAGCAGGTAAGCCCAGCATTGCCCAGGCAAAAAATAACAACATTAAGTTTATTACATTATTACATACTTCTAACCTTTCTATTATATTATATTATATTATAGTATTTGATTCACACAACTACAAAGGTTATCTTATGTAAGAGTTTATCACACCGAGTGCCCACTCTAACACATTTTAAAAATTCTTTAAATTTTGTACAGTAGAGAAATATAGAATTTTAAAAATGTATTAGATTGGTCATTCAGTTTGATAAATAAACCATTACATAAGATAACCTTTGCAGTTTTATAAATCAAATACAGTAGAGCATCAATTATCCGACTCAATTGGGGACTCGGGTTGGTCGGATAACTGAAAAAATCAGATAACCAAAAAGAATGAAAAAAATACATTAATAGTATAGTATATTAGTATATCCCATGTAATTAGTATATTAGTATATCGCTATTAACCTACTTCGTGTTGAATTTTCATCGATGTTAAGACTAACAAAAGTGTTTAAATTTTGACAACAGATTATATAAACTACATGATAAGTATGTTCTCATTAATATTGCATTTATAGAAAAATTACTGAGCTGCAATTTTAAAAAATTATAGACCTATAAATTCCCAATGTCGTCCATTTGTCTCTGTTCTTCCTTAATCTCAAGAATGAAGTTAGATAGATGAATGTCAAGACATGGAAATTGTAAGGGAAAGAGGACCAGATTAACTATATATAAACTTCCAATTTGTACTATAAGTCACATTATTTCAATTCAAAAATTTTCCCCTGAATGGAATTAGATACATAACTAGCACAACTCTATTGCTAACAAGAAAAGTATGATGTACAGGGACAAAACACTACCACACTCCACACAGGCAAAATGCTATGTGCTACCTGTCGCAATAATGGCATAGTGGTGCATCTATTTTGCACTATATCATTGTTGCAGTAATTCAGTGAATATCATATATATTTTTTAAAATGATATCCTTTTTTGTAAGAATTATATTTAGTTAATTATTTTGTTAATTTTTTTCCCAATAGATAGGGCTACAAGTAAAGCTAGCAATCAAATTCAGACAGAAATTAATCAATATGTAGAATTCCAATCAATAATTTGGGGTGAGATGTATGACATGATCTAAGTTGGAAGTATTTGAATGTAACTGCAGTTTCGTAGCAATTGGTCAAGCAGTCTAGGAGTGTATAGCAAACAAACAAACATTCTCATTTATAAATAAATAAATAAATAAATAAATATATATATATATATACTAGTATTACCAGTGTTAATTCACATAGGGATTTTATAAATTCCAGATCTTTCCAATAAAACAAGTTGTTCCTATTGTTTGTTACCTCCTAAAATTTGGTTGGGAATGTATGGCTGAAACAACTATTTTTCTAAAATTTCTTGCTAATTTAAAACATACATGTCCCAAGTATGAAATACAAAATTCAGTAAATGTCACTTTTGATTTTATATCCAAACAAGAAATAGGATAAAGTGACCAAAATATCTAATGTTTAATAAATAAAGTTATATTTGTCAACAAAGTAACCAAACATTCAAAACTGTTGATTTAATGCAAGCTAATTCAATGTCTTCTTTGGGTATATAATGCAGTAAGAAGCCCTACAGATCAGGGTGGAAACGACATCATTTTTATAAGAGGTTGGCTGAAAAGAAGTCTGTGGAATGCAAATGCTAAAACTGGTTTTGGAGCAATTTGTGTAGCAGTTAAAGTCTCATTTTAGAGCAGGAAATTCAAATTCAAAGACTATATCTTCACAGATGTTTAAATGTACAGTAATACCCTGACTTATGCTACCCCGACTTACGCGAACCCGGAGTTACGCGATTTTCAAATCTCGTTGATTCGTCTTTTGTTTGAGCGCCACGCAACCCTTGATTACTCACTCCCCCCACACTATTGTTCAGCTTACATGTTCGGATGTGTTGCGCAGAATCCACACATAGCTACAATTTATTTTGTGTTATTTATTTCTGTGTTTGTTATATCTACGGAGACTCGAGAGATTCTACTATGTCATCCAAACGAAGTAGAACTGATTCTTCCGCATCAAACAAGAAAAGAAAAACTTTATCTTTGGAATGTAAAGTTAACATTGGATATGTTCGTAAAGTCGAACGAGTTAAGTGAGAATGAAGTCATCGTTATTCCTATTTCGTTAGACTTTTTGAACGATTCGTTACTAACGTTTCGTTTGACTTTACGAACGTACCCATTATTAAAGACTTCGATACAAAAATGAAATTTTGTGAATTGGCAAAGAAGTTTGATCTACTGGAATTGTCGGCAGAACAATTATAAAAGGCAAAGAAAAAATTCTCGAAGCTGTGAAAAATGCTCAATCTTTAAATTCAAGCATCATTCGTAAACGTCACAGTATTATCACTGAGATGGAAACAATGTTAAAATTATGGCGTAATAATCAAGTAAATGTGAAAAATTGTAAAATAATATAGGCCTAATTTGTTATACATATGTATTATCTAAGATTTTATTAAACATTTTTTTCTAAATTATTGTTTTCTTTAGTCTCCGGCCCCAATTAAAAATTATTTGTATGTATTTATATGCGAAATTATACCCCGACTTACGCGAATTTGACTTATGCGGTTACCGCTCGGTCCCACCTATCGCGTAAGTTTGGGGTATTACTGTATTTATTGAAATAATTTAATAATTAAATATTGATAGATTGTATATGCTGCTAAAAATAGAAAAACTATAGAACTCTGTTTGAAAAATTTGAATAAAGAACAGAACAATTTTTCAAAATGCTGTTCTCTTTGTTAGTTGAATTTTTTTGGTGATGCGATCTAATGATGATACCAAATACATTTAATCAAAATTAAAATACAAAAGGACTTCTTTATAGCATTTTAGTATTTTATTGTATTTTGATAGAATCAAACAGATCTAAACTAGTACACTATTCTCAAATGGCAGTACATTCAACAAATATTTGGCAGATATGACAAAAAAACAGCAAGATCTTGAAATGTTTATTTTCAGACTAATTCCAAGATTTTGTTTCATTTTCAGTATTAAGACTAAATTCTACTTTCTTTTTCTAATTTTCTCTAAATCAATTGATTTAGTACTAAAATTTCTTTTATCTTGAAAGAACTTCACTAATAAGAAAAGACCCATAATCTTGACTAAAGTATTCATACCTTAGAGCAATGATTCCCAATCTTTTCTACAGTATGCCTCAACCATCAAAGGCTCACATGCAATGTTGCCTTCCTCCACCATACATGTAACTATTTATTGCTCTGTATTAGTATTTATTTATTTTTTATTACAAATTAAATGATACCAGTAAAATTTGATTGAAAATATGAAGCAAAAATATGATTGCACTACTAAAAATACAAATATATCTACTTACACCACTTTGCACAATTAAAATGGGTAATATCTGTACATAGTGTACAACTAGAAATTTATTCTTTCTGAATAAAGTTATAATAATGTAAATTAAAAAATGTTTTAAATATTTTTGCAAACTGTAAACATAAATGTGAAATTTGAGCTTGTTTTGAATTTCAGAAAATTATCAATGTTTGGTTCTAACTGTCAGTCCTATGCACAGATAATTTTACTGCCGGAGCTATGGATTTTACTTGAGTTACAAGGCCACTATTCTTCCCTGCTATAGTTGCAGCACCATTGGTGCATAAACCTATACAATCAATCTTTCAACTCAGACAAATTCATTAAGTAAGTGAATATGTCTTCACATGAAGTTGTTGTTGGAATCTTTTTACAAAATAGTAACTCTTCTCTTATATTTCCTTCTGTGGCATATCTCAAATAAAAAATAAGCTGAGCCTGTAATGAAATATCAGTTGATTCATTGAGTTGCAATGTAAATATTTAACTTTGTTTTACTTGTTGAATTAAATGCATTTTCAAATCCATAGCCAAGTCATCAATTTGCCATGAAACTATTATTGTGGAATAGTTTGTAATACTTGTGCAGCTTGCCTCTCCATTCATAATGTGACACATTTCTAAAGTTTCCAGAAGAAACAAATTCTCAGTAATAATATTTAGCAATTTTCATAACCACTACATAAGAAGCTTTCAACACTTCCTGTGATATCATGGCTTCTTTTGATATTAGTCTTCTGCCATTTCAATTCCATCTGTTTTTGAACAAAAAACTCATGATCCTTGTATACATAATTTTCATGCACTGTTTTGCAGATATCTTTTAAGCTTCACAAGCTTTTAAGGCTGTTATTGGTGAGATTTGCTACAAAAACAAAAAAAATCCAAACTTGTTATAACTTGGGTCATATTACCTGCACTTTTTCTTTCCTTTATTAGGAGCTATACTTGTGTCATCCTTCTACTATTATTAGGTTCTCTTTAGTCTCACTACTCGGTTCTCTTTAGTCTCACTACTCAGTTCTCTTCATGTAGCAGTCCATTCTAAATATCAAAATGACTGGTTCAGTTTAGTTAGTAGATTAAGTAAAATATATGGTGACAGTCCCAATGAGCATTACTTGTGTGAAGAAAACAAAAGATAGTGATGGAAAAACATCATGTGCTTTTGGAGGGCCATTGCATTGTGTTTGTCCGTTTTTATCTACATACACTCACTTGTCAGTGATACACCGAATAGCATTACGTGCATCGATTTGCTCCTCCCCTGAAAGTGTTCCACACCTCCCAAGAGAGGCACACCTAACCAGTTGGGAATCACTGCCTTAGAGCACATTACCAACTGAATAAGATTAATGAATGTTTTCTATAAAGTGTTCATCATATGAAATGTGAATAAGAGGTTAATTTTTTAAAAAAATAATTTCAAAAATCCAATAAGTTATAAGCATTTTTTGAAATAATATAAATGCCTCTTGGATTTGGTGAAGGCAAGAAGTTTCTTTCTTTGAATCATAATTCTTATAAAATCTTTGAAGAGCATCAAACTGTTCAATAAATCAAATCAGTGATGACTTTTTTATCTATGCAACTAATTATGAAAATTAGTTGCAATCAATTATATTTATTTCTTTTCAAAATTATTTTAGTTAAAAAATAAAATTTTTAAAATTTGTATTTACAACTAGGACATCATGTGACTTTGTTGTATCATGATAAAATTGAGACAGAGCTGGAAAGAAAAAAGTGATCCCTGCACTTGTTAGGCATAGAACAGATAATTATTGTACCTGCCATCCACAAGAAAGGCATGGAAGACATGATCCTTGCACTGGCCAACACAAGAGGAGTGATCAAAAAAAAAAATCATCATTGATTGCTTTGTTCTTGTGTTTTGTTTGTTTTTTGCACTAGTAAAATAGGTGCACGCAACGCTGTTTTTATTTCTGACCCGTAGACCTAAATTCTATTAGGTGCACTGAGTTGCATCAGAGAGCACAAACATTGTCACTTTAACCCCTCTAATCGAAAATAAAGTCACAGAGTCATTTTTTTTACATTTAATTGGTCCCTCATTATGTTTTTAGATTCCTCATCCAAAAAAATAGAATATGATAAAGTTTTATCAAAATCAGCCATTAAATTTTGAGAACGATCTCAATTCTATAGTGAAGCCCATAGACATGCTAGTGACCATGAAACATCACAAGATAAATTCACACGATTTGTGTGATATTGTTTGCTGCACATGTTCATTAAATGACCTTATATCTCGAAAATGAAGTCATGTATTCCCATTTTTTATTACAGTTTTGGATTCCTCATTGCAATGAATGGAAAACAACAAAGTTTAATAAAAATCGATCAAACAGATTTTGAGAACAAACACAATTCTGTAAGCCACATAGAAGAGGCTTTGCTGATGCTCCACCTGAAATATTTGGGAACCAATCAGTGCAAATGAAGTTTTGATTGCTTTATTAGTCATTTTTACAAATTGCATTTAAGTCATATGTAATTGATTGGAAAACTGTGCTCAAAAAGTTCATTTTATAGAAAGAAGTATACACATTGGCCACCTAACTTATAAGTGACAAATTGTAACTTATCTTCTTCTCTGTCAATATCAAAAATGAAATTAACAAAAGTTTTATAGCAAAATCAAGACAATGCCATATGAACCAGTTTAGTAGTCTGACAAGCATATACATCACATCAAGGGAAGTAGGCTTTCTTGCATATTTCATGTGTATTGCAGAAAGTGTACTTGCAGTTTTGTGACTATTGAAAACAAAACCAAAACTGTGTTTCTTACTTTCTTTTATAACTGTCTAAAATAACTTTTATAAAGCTTTTTCATAAAGTCTAAAACATGTGATCACATTGAATACATAAATTTATAATTCCAACAGAGTTACATTTACAACAGAATAAATTTTTCTATAAATTTTCAGCATCCTTTCCCCACTTTCTGATGATCACTCAATTAGAGACTTCCAGTAATCTGTACAGTAATAAACAGAATAGTAGAGATTCCTAAAATAAAAAAGTTACCAGAACTGACCATTTTTATTGTATTCAACAGAATCAATTAGCTTCATTTAGTTGATTGTGTCAAAAAAATTGACTAATCTATGTTAACAATAGTGTCAATATACTTAATTCCAGCACATAGTTTATGGGTTGCAACATGACAGGTCACAATTTCGCTGGTTTAGCACTGCTAAAAAATCAATGCACCAAATTTTAGAATCAGTTTAACTTTGTTCAACATTAAAATTGAAGAAAATTATAATCAACCTCAAATATAGGACAAGAGACGATTTCTTTTGTCTTCTTAAAACTGGGAAAAATCATCAACTAATATTTAGGCCTACACAACATTATATTTATGATGATAATTTTGTAATCCTAATGAAAAAATTAATTTTAAAAACAATAAATCATACTATTAAATGACCAAATTAAATTTTTTATTTTTAAATTTTGTTTTCATTTTTAGATTAGTTCATTATCACTACTTATATTGAAATCTTGGAGGTAAGGAATAAAATAGGTTGAAAAATTAATATTAGTTAGCTACCTCCTTTAATTGATGTCTTCTTAAATATGCTCAAAAATCCAAAACCAAAATCCAGCAGTTTATTACACTAAACTTTACTTAAATATTAATTATTATTATTTAATTAAGAAATCAAATTTGTAAATTTAAGAAATTATTTTAAGGATAAAATTAGTAAATTCAATTTATTTATTTGACTAAATTTCAACAATAGATGCTGTGTATTTTACAACATAATTTAATGAAAATTCCTTTAAACTCTTATAACATGTCAAATTGAAAGTTTCTCTCACTTCACTCAAACTTAAAATTTGAAAATTTCCAACTTGTTTAAAAATGAATGTACAGTATTATTCTCAGGATTTCTGAAAGTTACAGACTATAAACTATCAAAATTAACTGAACATTAAAGCTGACCCAACGAGGATAACAGTCATGCCCAAATTTTTATAAATTTGTTCTAATAAATACGTATTCTTTTTTCATTACTGAAAAAAGGAAAAGATAAAACAGGCATAAACTATTAAACAGAACAATGATTATAAAAAGTATACTGTAGTAAGAAATTTGTGAGGA
This sequence comes from Centruroides sculpturatus, assembly GCF_000671375.1. Lineage (NCBI taxonomy): Eukaryota > Metazoa > Arthropoda > Arachnida > Scorpiones > Buthidae > Centruroides > Centruroides sculpturatus. The sequence goes on along the minus strand of NW_019386883.1, from coordinate 11,251 downwards.
TATGATGCAAATCAAAGAAAAGAACTATTTTGTAGCAGTGTGACACAGTCTTTACTTTCTGAATGACCTAAGCACTGTGGTATGGTTGCTGAATGTGAAATAGTTTGTATTTGTATGAAACTCACAATGTACAATATAAGCTATTTGGTTATGTCAATGTAAGTTGTTCACATTAAAACTTTGCAACCAAACATAATGTGTTCTATAGTCTCATGCATTTCCTGCAAGTGCCATCTGTGATTGTGTGCTTTTTAAGATATGTTTTCTGTGGTTTCTTGTAATTATGACCTGGTCTTGTATGGCAATCATAAACCTTCCATCTCTCCAAAGGGGCACCCATGAGTCAGCCAACAGTTTGACACAGTTCTGTCAATGTAATCCTGGCTGAGATCATTGGGATGCCCATCAAGAAGCTCCTTTTTAATCTAAGACTGTCTGAGAATGTCTGTGCATTTTACGTACTGTATTAGATCCAGGTCAGTGTTGTGTAATTTTAATGGTTCACTGCTAACAGTACAAAAATCTGCAAAAATTACAGCTATGTGTAAATATGATACTTCTTGTTTTCTACAGGAAAACTCACAGCATGTATTTTTTTGAAGTGAAGGTTTGAAATATCTGTGAGGTCATTTCCTTGTAAACAGGTTCCTTCTTTACAAGGAAGTGTTGGCCTTTCTTTGGACAACTCACAGTAGTGTTTGTTTATGTTTTGTTGATGTTTGCAATTTCCTTTGGAATTGTTATTGTTCTGTGTTCTCTGATGTATTACTGAACATAAATACGTCAATACTGAGATATTATTATTATTATTGTGTTTAGTGAGTTATACTCGTTTCACACTGGTGGCTGTGTACTATGCCGGACCAGAGTCAAGGCATAGCAACCAAAATAAAACTAAAATTAAATAAGTTTGTTAGTGTCTGTATTCAGGGATTTCCTAACAATATGACATGTATTCAATATAGTGGCCTTCTGTAGTATGATGTATGTATTTCTATTCAATTCTAATGTTCCCAGGCTTTTGTGTAGTGTGTGTGGTATCACACCTGTACAGGAGAGAACAACAGGTACAATAAGCACCCTATCCATCCTCCACAGATGCCTTATTTCCTGGGCAAGTTCTGTGTACTTGCTAATTTTTTCAGTGCATGTGTTTTGTACATTGTGAGTGTTTGGAATGGCTATGTCTATAATGTATGTGATTTTATTGTGTTTGTCAATGAGTGTGATGTCTGGTCTGTTGTGGTAAATTGTTTTATCTGTGATTATGGCTCTGTCGTAATACATTTTGTGCGTGTTATTTTCCAATACTGTCTGTGGAATATACTTGTAGTATGGTTCGTGGATGTCTGCCAATTTGTGTTTCTTTGCAAGCTCTTGGTGTATTATATTTGCTACTTGATTGTGTCTATGTAAGTAATCTGTCTGTGCCAAGAGCTTGCAACCAGAAGTGATGTGTTGTATAGTTTCTGGCATGATGTGACATTTTCTGCATGTGTCATTTGTGAGTGTTGTATCTTTGAGTATGTGTTTTCTGTAGTTTTTAGTATTTATGACCTGATCCTGTATGGCAATCATGAATCCTTCCGTCTCCCCAAAGAGGCATCCCCGATCTAACCAGCTGTTTGACGCAGTTTTGTCAACAAAATCCTGGGCCAGGTCGTAAGGATGCCTGCCATGGAGAGCCTTTTGAGCCCATGATTGCTTAATGTTGTCTATGCTTTTTATATGTTGTGTCATGTCTGTATGTTGTGAGTGTAAGTTTAATGGTGTGTTATTTGAGTCTGCTAGAGTTACTGCTTTATGTAACTGTGATGTTTCTTGTTTCTTGTAGAAAAACTCTCGCAGTGACTGTATTTGTTTGTAGTGAAGGTTAACTATGTCAATCAGGCCACGTCCGCCTTCTTTACGTGGAAGGGTTAATCTTTCTGTGGCGGATTTAGGATGATGTTGTTTATGCTTAGTAAGTGTTGTTCTTGTTTTCCTTTGGAGTTGCTCGAGATCTGTGTGAGTCCAATGTATAACTCCAAAAGAGTATGTGAGTACTGGGATGACATATGTGTTTATTGCTTTAACTGTGTGTTTTGCATTTAACTGTGTTCTAAGTATAGCGTTTAACCTACTTTGGTATTCTTTAATTAATCGTTGCTTTATTTGTGTATGTTCTGTTAGTTTGGCCTGTTGGAATCCTAAGTACTTGTAGAACTCGCCCTCTTCCATGGATTCAATAACGTCTCCATTTCCAAGTGCAAAATCTTCTTTCTTCAGGATTCCTTTTTCTATGTGAAGTTTTTTGCATTTGTCTAGGCCAAACTCCATTTGTATGTCCTTAGTGTATGAATGTGTGATTTGTAGGAGTTGATGAAGTTGTTTTTGTGTGGATGCATAAAGTTTTATGTCGTCCATGTACATGAGATGTGACAGTGTAAACTGTGTTGTTTTTTCATGTCTGATATTGTAGCCATATTGCGTGTTGTTTAACATGTTGGATAATGGATTCAGGGCTAGGCAGAACCAGAGAGGACTCAAGGAATCTCCTTGAAAAATTCCTCGCCTAATGAATATTTCGTTTGTTTGTATGGAAGTGTTACTAACCCTGAGATGTAGTGTTGTTCTCCAGTGCTGCATAGTGTTTTCGAAGAATGCAATGAGTGATGGATGTATTTTGTACATGTGTAGAATATGTAGCAGCCAACTGTGTGGAACACTGTCGAATGCTTTTCTGTAGTCTATATATGCCATGTGTATGTTTCTGTGTTGTTTGTGTGCTTGCCGTAGAATGACTGAATCTATGAGTAACTGTTCTTTGCATCCCCTGTGATTTCTACGGCAACCTTTTTGTTGTTCTGTAAGAATGTCGTGTTCTTCAACATGTTTGTATATTTTGTTTGTGATACAGGATGTCAATAATTTGTAGAGTGTTGGAAGACATGTAATTGGTCTGTATTGTGTGGGGTCTGTGGTTTTGTTGTTTTTAGGTTTCATGTAGGTGATGCCCTGAGTAAGAAATTTTGGCATGTCTTGTGGATTGATGATGATGTGTGTTAGATGTTTAGCTAGTTCCTGGTGCAGTGATGTAAACTTTTTGTACCAGAAATTGTGAATGTTGTCTACACCAGGTGTCTTCCAGTTGTGTGTTCTGTTAACAGCGTAGCGAATGTCGTGTACGTTTATTTCAGCACAGGGCATAGTTGGTATGTTGTGCAAGTTTCTGTTCTCCTCCTCGATCCAGCCTGCATCAGCATTGTGTGTAACAGCATTGGACCAAAGAGAAGACCAATAAGTTGTGAGTTCTTCTTCTGTTGGTGTGCCACTGTGCTGTGTATCAGTGTTTGTTTTGGTACTGATTTGTCTGTAGAAAAGTTTTTCATTGTTTGTGAATAATTTATTTTGTTGTTTTCGTAGTGTACATGTTTTGTATCGTTTGAGTCTACGTGCTTTGGCTGCGAGTTTTTGTTTTAGTGTATCGATGTATTCTGTAATGTGTGTGTTGTGATGTTCGTGTTTTGTGTGTGTTTTGATTTTCTTGAAAATGTTTTTGAGTTGTTTCTTTAATTTGGGTGTTATGTTGTTTTTAGTGTATTGTGTCAGCCTGCCTAATTGCTGTCTAATGTCATTTATTTGTGTTTCTATTCTTCTCTGCCAGGCAGGCTTGTGATAGGATTGTGTTTTGTGTGTGTCTGTCTGTGAGTGTATTTTCAGTCCATGGTGTGTTACTACTGTGACTGCCCCAGCATAAACTAATGTATGAATGTCTGAGAGTGTAGAAATTGAATGAATGTAGTTTGGTAGTAAGTGAGTGTTTACATAATTTAACATTTTTCCTACTTTCTTTGACGTGTTGATTTTTGTTATTCGTGGTCTTTGTGTGGGATCTGTACCAGTATATTTAATGAGTGTTTCCTGAAATATAAGTGAGAGCGTATTAACTAATTCTATGTCTATGTTATCAGTGATAGATGAGGAAATGCCTGTAGTATCATTACTTGTACTTGTTGTATGTGTGCTATTATCAATGCTTGTGGCTTATTATTATATTTCATTGCTTTTATGTGATAAAAAATATGACAATAAAAATGTTATTTGTATTTTTGATAGATGAAATTTAGGAGATTTCCTCTCAGTATTCTGTGTTTTTGTTTCACTTATTTTATAATTAAACTAGTTGTTACCTGCGACTTCGCCTGCGGTGGTTTTGCAAGCAAACCCCATTTATATTCAATATTTCAACAACCATAGTAATTGTTATATAACACCTACCGCTGCAAATCAAATGAAATGTTTTCAATTTGATTGATTTTTTGGAACATTTACAATCATTCTATAATCGAACCAATATGCAATAACAAATTCAAATTTAAAATGGTTTGAACATTTGGTTAAAAAATCAAAATATATGAAAAATATTTATAACAATGTCTGAAATGTTATCAATTTAATACACCTAAGTACTCAATGAAGACTAAACGTAGTTGAAAACAAAAAATCACGTATAAAATAGTACAGTAAAAGCTGTTCTTCACGTTAAGCCTTAGCAGCGGGGAGGAGGGAGAGGTTTATCCTCTCCCTCCTCCCCGCTGAGGAATTTCAAAAAATCCCTTCCTAGTGTGCATTCCCATCGCGTACCCTACTAAAACACAGTTAAAAACAAAAAATTGCATCTAAAATAGTACAGTAGAAGCTGTTCTTCAGGTGAAGGCTTAATGCTCTCCCTCTTCCCTCCACGTGGGAATTTCGAAAAATCCCTTCTTAGTGTGCGTTTCCATGATGTACCCTAACTGTGTACCAAATTTCACCTCTTTAGGTTTAAGCAGTTTGCTCTGGGCAATGATGAATCAGTGACTCAGTCAGTCAGTCAGGACAAGTAATCTATACTAATATTATAAAGAGATAATGCTTGTAAGTTTGGATGTAGCGGGTAATCTCCGAAATTACTCATCCAATTTCAAAAATTCTTTCATCAGTATTTAGCATGGAACTTCAGGTTGGGCATAGGCTGTATATTATTCTGTTAACATTCATATAAATTAAAAGATATCATCTAGGATTAAGGCTTTTATGTCCAACAGATGGCGCTACGAGTACAACGACCTAAGTTTGCTTTTCTGTGAAGCATTATGCTTTCCTGTGAGGATGAACTAAAGCAGATCATCTTCTATCTATCTATATAAATAAAAATGTAATGTTCGTTTGTTCCTATCGATTCCTTTGAAATTTTCACACAACGCTGCATTCGAATACGCACATGTTTTTATATAATATATGTGTCAAAATTTCCCCCACTGGGGGAGATGGACAGGATTAAGACTTACTGTAAAGAACTCCACTTCTATTTATACTATTTTAGATGCGGGTTTTTGCATTTTTGATTGCGTTTTAATAGGGTACATCAAGAGAATGTACACTAAGAAGGGATTTTTCGAAAAATTACCCCCCCACAGGGGAAGTGTTATACATTTATAATAGATACATTTTGAGCCACAACAAATACGTGGCGGGGTCTGCTAGTTTTATATATTTAGATTTACAATGAAGAATCTTAGACAAACAATTTTAATGTTTGAAGCATTATCTTCTAAACAGTATACTAGTAAGTGATGCTTTCAATGGCTGCTCCAGAGGTGCAAGATGTACAATGGGGTGGGCTATGCAAAGACTTTTGTTTCCATTCCAGCAATTTTCTGTAGGATATACACCATGATGAGTTATCTGTATAAAATTATGGTACTAACTTTTGAGAAATCAAATCTATTTTGCCATTTAAGCTAACTCAGTCTATCAGTTAGCAATAAATTTCCATCTTTACAAATAAATAAAACTAGTTTACTTCAATTATACGAGCACTAAGGTGGCTTTTCTTTTTTGCTAGACTTATTATGCCATCAGTAAAAGGAAGACAAACTTTAGAAAAACTTTTTATTCCTTTGAGAATGTTTACTTCAGTAATATTTAATTTTATGTTTAGAAATAATAGTTAGATCAATTAAAATGTTTTTAATCAATATAAGACACACAACATTGATATAGAATGATAGATTTTCCTGATGATCATAATACAGAACTGATTTTTACGTAATGAAAATTCACTGTATTCTCATGCACATAACTTGCAATGATGTATGTAACTTGTAGAAAATTGCTAGAACAAAAATAAAACCTATGCATAACTCCCTACTGTATATCTCATACTATGGAAGCAATCATTACTCCATAAGCACAAGTTCATAACTGCAATTTAAATTCAACTTAATCAGCTCCACAGAAAAACCTGCATCCTTTTCAAATTGTCTTTTAAGCACAGATAATACATGAATTTTAAACATAAAAATACAGAACATTTTTAGTAATAAGAAAGTTGAAACTTTAATTCATTAAACATCAAGTTGTTTGCATTGAATTTACATAACTAATAATAGTATAAATAGAAATAATAAATAGTTAAAATAATATTTACCTAAAGGATATAAGTCTTTACAACATTTCTTTTCACTTTGCCAAAACTCTTCTATTCTTTGAAGAACTGGAGGAACTTTAATGGAAGTAATTTCTGTGACCTTGCTTTTTCGTGGTTTCACCATAACCATTCCAGTTATTGAATTAGAATTATTTGAACACCTATCTGAAGTTACAAATTTAGATATTTGATGGTTTGATGTGACCTGAGATTTTAAGTTTGATGTTTTGTGCATTGCTGATGACAATAAAAAACTTATATTTGATGTGTCTGATGCATTATCTACTGGAATTACACTGTGAAGATCTGAATTACTTGTATTTGTAGAACAGTTACTTTTACTATTACCAAGTAATTTATTTAATAGTTTATTCCTTCCACAAACAGGGTTTGTTTTTGGACTACTACTTTGTACAGTGAAAGCTGCTGCTGGTGATAGAGGTTCAGACTTAATATTTATTGAATTACCTCCCACTGTTGCTACAGTATTGTTCTGATGACTAGACTCCTGAGATTTTTTCAATTTATCAAGCAGTTTATTTTCTGCAATTTTAGCCTGTAATCTATTCATTGTTTTTGATAATTTAGGTGTATGAGATTTCGATCTGCATTCAGCTGAAACATTGTTCTTAGACTGAGTTACTTCATTTTTTATTATATTTTCTGAATTTGCACTATCCAAAATCTTTTGTGTACAATTCCAAGGTGTTCGAGCCACTGATAATCCTGTTCCACCATTATTATTACCATTTTCAGTAACAGGATCAGGAAATGCATACGGATCATCATTGAAAGTTTCTTCAGTATTTGTAATGCTATTTTCTTTCTTTAAAAGAGCTCTTAACTTATCAGCAAATTTTAACCTCCCATCTGAAGGTATAAATAAATCTCTTTCTTTCTCTTTTTTGTTTTTACGCTCCTTTTTTGGAAGCATTCCAGCAACTTGCATGTGACTATTGCAGAACCTTTAAAACAATTTATAAGAAATTACAATCAATAAAAATGATTAATCACATCATAAATCATTATTTTATAAAATATTAAATAATATTGATATGGTCAATTTGAGAAATTTTAAATAATTTCAATAATAAAAAAGTTAAAACACATATATAGAAGTACTTTTGCCTTTGTTACTAAGGTTTTATCAGTTAGTATGACAGAAAAGAATGTAATTTTAAATTTAACTTTTAATAAAGGGTATGTGCTCTGTATAAATACTAAATAATATAAATTATATTATTTAAAAATATTTACAAGTTTAACATTCAAACAAATATGTAGTTAAATATCTTATATACTTACTCTCTATCTTCATTAGATGGAATTGGATTTGTGCATTTTTGATTATTGTAACGAGCAACATGAGCACACTGTTTAAAGGGAGCAGATTTATCTTCCAAAATATGTCGAATGCAAAATGCATATCCATTTAATCGACGTTGTTTACACAACTTTACACTGTATGAACAGAGGGGCTTATTATCCACTGGAGAAAAATGAATATGTTTCCCCTCAAACATCATTGATACAAACTGGTCATATACTATTTTTTCCTTCACAATTCATATCTAAAAATAAGAATAAACATTTGAAAATTTTTATATAACATTATAAATTTATTTAACAGAATTTATTTCAAATAATTTCAATAAATTTATATTTGAAACTTAAAACTATTTAAATTTATTGAAGACCATTAATTAATTAATTATTTTTAAAATATTGGGTTGTTTAAAAAGTCTGTAGTGTTTTTGACAAATATGCACTATTAACAGTCTTGACTGATGTTCATATGTTTTATTGTTCTTGCATCCATGTGTAACATGTAAGTGTCATTGTTAAGCATCATTTGAAAGAAAAAGAATAGAAATTGGTCAAGTTGTGTTTGTTTAACAACAGTAAAAAGATGGAAAACAAGAAAGTGCATTTCCAACATGCTTTTCCCTTATTGCAAGTGTAAAAATGCTGCACAGATCCAAAAAAGATATATGCTACTGATGCAAGTGTGGTACTGTATATAAGTGGTTTTTCTCATTTCTGAACTGGTAATTTTTCTCTGGAAGATGTGTAGTACTCTGATATATCATCTGCTATTGATATCAGATAAAGACATTAGTTGATGATAATGCATGTTACAGTAATCAAGAGATTGCCAAAATTCTAAAAATATCAAATAGTACCATATGTGAACATTTTGGTAATATCTTTGGATATATCTTGGTTACATTAGTTGCTATGATGTATGGGTGCTGAATGACTTAACAGAAAAACATTTGATGGACTATGTCTCAGTAAGGAATTTGCTCTTAAAACATAACAAAAATGAGCCATTTTTAAAGTGTCGCTTGTAAGAGACAAAAATGTCAAGTGAAAAAAAGATCTTCAGGAGAGTGAGAGAAGCTACTACTCCACTCCAAAAGTCAGATTACATCCAAAGGAAGTTATGCAGTATATTTTGTGGGATTGCAAAAGATTTATTAATTTAATTAAGAACTTCTGAAAAACAATGAAACATTTAATTCAGATAAATGTTGCTCCCAGTTACATCAATTAAATGATGTAATTAAACAAAAATGGCTGGAATTGATCAACAGGAAATATGTCTTTATCAACAGCAACAGGACAATGCTAGATTGCACATGCCAACAAAGAGTGGGCAAAAGCTACTTGACTTTGGTTGGAAGGTTTTACTCCATCCATTCTATTCACTGGACATAGAATCATCTGACTATAATTTGTTTCAGTCTTTACAAACTTCTTGAAAATAATTAAGTACATTACAGGCAGTAAAAACCACTCCAAAGAATTTGTTGCTAAAAAATAATATAAAATTTTTCAAAAAGGGATCAATGAAGCTACCTAATAGATAGTGAAAAGTCATTGAAACAAATGGTGTACACATTATTTAATAAAATACTAATTCAGTACAACGTACTGCTTTGAATTTTGTCAAATTTCACTATGAACTTTCTGAACAATCCAATAATTTACAAACACAATAATATTAATAATAATAATGATTATTATTATTCGTAAATTATTGGATTGTTAATTATTATTATATTAGGACTCCCATAAAATTTAATTTTATTAATAATTTCATTTTTAACATTATACATTGTTCACTAAAAGAAAATAAAAACTGTTTCTCAAACATTTGTTTTTGTGCTTTATATTTTCACAATATTGTACTTATTCATGTTCATTGTGCAAGTAAAACATTAGAAAAGGCACATTTTGAATACTTTATAACTAAAAAAATGAAATTTCTATTCGCATTCTATCATAAAAAAAATTTTACTGGACCAATGCAATTTCCATTCCCACAGGCCATGCTCTAACTATTTCCATTATGTATATATATGTTTATAGCTAGCCTATTGCTCTGAAATAACAGAGCACAGATTTTAATGTATAGCATGTGTTGCAGCAGCACATGCTATACATTAAAAGGTGCTCTTAATGTGTTAAGGAATCAAGAAGAAAATCTAATAATTTTTAGTTATATTAAATTTAGTTATATAATTTAATTAATAATAAAGGATTAAATAAAGAAATTTAAATTTAGAAAACAGCAAGAGAGGACTCAAAGTTAAAATTATGTATAGTGCTATCTGTTGTGGATTTTATTAAAAAATAATTTTTATATTATTAATTATTATAAAAAGACAAAAGTCTATATTTTAAGATTAGAGATGAGTTCTTAAAAAATGTGAATGCCAATAATGAGTAAAATTTTCATTAAATCTGACTCCACTCAAGATATGACACATGACTACCTCCTATCTCCAATTCCTTTGATGTTTAGTCAACAAAAACACTTTAATAGCATCAACAGACCATACTATAGAAATAATCCTGTCAAGTTGCAAAGTTTTCAAAATTTTAGGTTCATCTAGTCCAGAGATATAATTCAAAATAGATGCCAACATACAAACACACAATTTTATAAGAAATTTTTTTTAATAAAAACATAAAAAAAAATCATTTTAAAATTATGTCAACACTCCAGGAGCCAGAAAACTAGCTCCTGAAGTGTTGACACATCATCAAGAAATGCAAAACAACTGAGAAGGTCAATCACCATAGTTTCTGTATGTTATATTCTATAACAGTCAGAAAAGTAAATGCTTTTTGTTGGGAGAAACCAATCCATGGAAAATACCTACTATTTTAACAGGTGACAAAGTCAATGAAAAATTATATTTCATCTGGCTAAAATCTGAAAATATATTTCCTGAGACAAAAACGTCATGATTAGTATTCAGGATCAAGTTACTAAAACTTAAATTTTCCTTTCTCATTAGCTCTTTATTATAAATTCCATCCTCCACCAGTATTAAAACAATTATTGATTTATACTTTATTGGGATATACTTGTTCTAACTGATAGAACTGTAAAAATTACACCTCAAATTATGTTAAAAAACTTCTAAAACTACATCTGTCATTGATATTGCAATTCTATTATCTAAGAATTCTGAAAAAACAAAATTGGAAAAAATGTCTAAGTATCAAAAATTCAGCAAAACTGACAGCAAAACAGTTTTTGTCATACTAATCTCCATTATGCTACAGGAAATCATACAAGAATCACTGGCAAGGAATCTCCAATATTTAAGTATTAAAAATATACAATCCACCACAGGCATAAATCTATAATTCCCTGAACTTGTCATTTAGTACAAAAATTCCTTAATAGCATGGAATAAATCTTTCTGTCTTTCACTGGACTGATTCAAAACTAATTTATAAGAACAATAATAAATACTAAAACAAACCTGAAAAAAATTA
>NW_019386882.1:0-19122 GCF_000671375.1 Centruroides sculpturatus | reverse complement strand
AAAACACAGATTAATTTAGTTAGCAGTAGCATTATTGAATGTAGAGACTGCGTTACATGATTTATGTTTTGTCATCACGCCAGTTACTTGTACCACCGAAGAGAAAATCGAATATAATGCACTCGCCATCTGTAAGGGTCAACAATGTGTTCACTGTATAGTGGTAAAGCTTATATAAATTAACTTACCCGAATTAACAAATTTTTTCGAATGTAAAAAAAGTCTGCAATAGAAACTCCCATCTTGGGGTTTCCGTATCTTTTCATAAAACAAGTTACCTGAAAATATTTAAAAAATAATTACACAATTGGAATTTATAATTGAATAAGTACATTTTACTTGTACAAAACCTTGAACTTGAATTCGACTGACAAAACATTCGAAGAAAATCTTTGAATAGAAACGAAATTATCGTAGATCTGAAAAATGAATAGATTTNATTGACAAATTTTTAATTAAGCAATCTAAGTGCAGGCCTAAACGCGCATAATTCCAGATATATATACAATAAAATAAAAATCACTACTTTTATGTACAATATAGATGTAGACACAAATTAAAAGTTCAAATCTAAAGAAGATACAATACAGCAGTCGAGTAGAACTAATTTATAAATACATTTTGCTGTAAAAATATTGACGTATTGTATAAATAGCAGGTTTTTGATGACAAAGCCTTTTGTATTTCTTTTAAAATCTGTACAAATTCTATTATTGCAGAATAAAAACTAAAAAATAGCAAGATTCAGCTAAAAAGTGAGCTATAGCGTAATAGTTTAAAAGCTGATATATATTGCAATCCAAAGGGCGACATGTTTATAGATGTGCCACTGACTGCAGCAAAAAAGAATATTACAAATATATACATATGAACAGACGTTTCGCAACACTGTAAGTTACAAAAAACTTTTTATCAGAAACTATTCTGTAAAATAAATATTTTGTTATTTACTACACAGTTATAAGTATTGAAATTTGTCCAAGAAATTTTTGATGAAATACAAACCACACAACTTTAAAATCGCATAAAAATAATCCGTAAAAAAAGAGACCTTACAGTAAACTGCGAATTTGGTAAGTTTTTAATATAGATCGCAACAGTTATATCTTTATATGGTTGTATGTTTAAAGTTATAATATAATACGTCATGGTAATAAGCAAAATAAAAATAAATTCTAGTATACTTTTTTGTATGCAACGGTATTTTAATGCATGCTTTCAAAAGTGAGAGCGAGCACCTAGTGAACATATATGCCTAAATAATTAAAAAACTGGTTTGGTTTTCTATAAATTTATGCCGCTGCGAGACAAAAAAAGACCTTTTTTAATTTTTCTGCTAAAAAACAATTGAAAAATGTCAGAGAATATGTACGATGCCGTTTGGGATTTATGTAGATCGAAGTAATACATTATTTTAACAATGTTATGGCTAAAAAGAACAGTGAAACTCTTCAAAAAGTTACTTTAGTTAATGACTCCAAAAGATGTAATCATAAAAATAATTTTTTGTTGAAATATCAGAAAGTTTCACATCAGCTAATTTAGAGTACTTGAATACTGATCGAAAAATAATTAATAGTGTCATAGAACAGTAAGGGTAGTGAAAGCTAAATGATAAAAAGCTTGTAACTTCCAAAATTGTCACAAGCTCTTTCAAGAAAATTTGTCTATGCTTTGAAAGTTCTTTAAAATTAAAAATATTGCTAAATGGTTTAGTTTCTTATGAGAGTTTGGCTAATAAACCGAGTAGCTGTTGAAGAGTTTTCGTGAGATTGATGCTGCTAATAAAAATGACTGAGTTGAATGAACAATAATTTATACTTAAGTTCGAAATTGAGTAGTTTCTGATTAATTGTTATTTGTGTATTACGTCATAAGAGATCGAGCTATCAGAAATCATTTCTTTAATTTACTTGAATTTTAACTTGATATTAGTCGAGGATTAAAGTGCACCGATAAATAAAAATAATAAATAATGAGAATTATTCTGAAGATAAACAACGTAAGGTGATGAATAACATAACTGTCAATTCTCGCGCACATCGGTTGTTTGATTGGACAAAATCATTCAATTTTCTTAAAATGGCCGATGTCTCATTTTACTGAATGCCGATTTAATTATCTGTCGATATACGCAATTTATTAGCAGAAATTAATTTCGTGTAATACCAGGAAACGTTGGTTATCGATTTTGCTGTAGTTAGTGGATAAGTTGAAGAAAAACCTTGAATATTTATCGCCATCTGCAAATAATGTGTGCACAACCATTGTTCCTAGCCATTATAATATTGAAGTGCGTATTGCACTAATGTTAACTGACTGAAGTATAGAAAAAGATAACATTAATGGTTGAAATTACGTAGAAATGAGAATTCTCAGAACAGAAAAATTACGTTTCTCCCGAACATACGATAATATACGAAACCAAAAAATCCTAGTGTTTGAACTAAGTAAGTATAAATTTATTTTAAATATACGATTTTTTAAAATGTAGGCTTATAATTTGTTAACTTTCGTTATTTATTTATTTATATTTTTATACGTATAGGAAACAAATTAATAGTCGAAATGTTTAGAAAAGGTTACGAAATAACGATTTGTTACACAGATTTGTGATGAAAAAGTTTAATTTTTAAAATATTATTTATTCGAAATAAAAATAGTCTTTATGGGAAAGAGGGAAGTTTTAGCATCCATGAATCCTAAGAAGGGCTGGGGCATTTTTGTAAGCTGTTTTATCAGTGCTCAATCTCTGAAATTACTTCACTCAGCAATCCCACGACCACAGTAAGATTAGACATCTGCATATATAAGTACAAGGTTATCTTCCCTTAGCGAATGTTCCAAAATTAGATCAACTTTCTGGTCTGTTTAATTTTCAAAAAATGTTGGTGCCTGAGGGTGATTATGCCTGCAATAGCATACATTGATGTGTCGAGATGGTTGAGCGGTCAACGTGGCAGCAAACCATTGTGGGAGACCATGATCAAATATGTGGAATTTTTCACGTGGTGGTTGTTCCTTGGGCCACGTGCTTTATTTATTGTGGACCTGACCGAATTCGTAATGCGCAGCTGAAAGAGGCCCATTAGTGCCCACAGGACAGAAGTATTTTTGTAAAACATTGAGAATGTAATAAAAACAAATCGAGGTTTTTGTGCTTTGCTCACTTTTTCTTATAAATTTAATTTATTTTTCTGTTTTTAAATAAAATGCAAAGTAGTTTGAAACATTCTGAAATAGCACATCAATATTTGAGTATAGTGAAATCTGAGATATTTCAGAACAAAGTGAGTTAGATACGATGACATCTTGACATTTTCGGATGNTAGTGGATAAGTTAAAGTAAAACCTTGAATATTTATCGCCATCTGCAAATACTGTGTGCACAACCATTGTTTCTAGCCATTATAATATTGAACTGCGTATTGCACTGATGTTAATTGATTGAAGTATAAAAAAAGGTAACATCAATGGTTAAAGTTACGTAAAAATGGGAATTTTCAGCACAAATCAATTACGTTTCTCCCGAACATACGATAATAATCGAAACCAAAAAATCCTAGCATTTGGTAAGTAAGTATAAATTTATTTTAAATATACGATTTTTTAAAATTGAGGCTTATAATTTGTTAACTTTCGAAATTTAATTATTTATATTTTTATGCGTATAGTTACCAAATTAATAGGCGAAATGTTAAGAAAAGGTTACGAAATAACGATTTGTTACACAGATTTGTGATGAAAAACTTTAATCTTGAAAATATTATTTATTCGAAATAAAAGTAGTCTTTATGGGAAAGAGGAAAGTTTTAACATTAATAAATCCTAAGAAGGTCTGGCGCAGTTTTGTAAGCAATTTTATCAGTGCTTCAGCTCTGAAATTACTTTACTCAGCAATCCCACGACCACAGTAAGATTAGATATCTGGATATATAAGTACAAGGTTATCTTTCCTTAACGAATGTTTCAAAATCAGATAAACTTTCTGGTCTGTTTTAGTTTTAAAAAAATGTTGGTGCCTGAGGGTGATTATGCGTGCAATGGCATACATTAATGTGACCAGATGGCCGAGCGGTCAACGTGGCAGCAGGCCACAGTGGGAGACCACGTGTAATTTTTCAGGTGGTGGGTGGTGCCCGGGACACGTGCTTTATTTATTGTGGACCTGACCGAATTCGTAATGCGCAGCTGAAAGAGGCCAATTAGTGCCCATAGGACAGAAGTATTTTTGTAAAACATTGAGAATATAATAAAAACAAATTGATGTTTTTGTGTTTAGCTCACTTTTTCTTACAAATTAAATCAATTTTTCTGTTTGTAAATAGAATTGAAAGTAATTTGAAACATTCTGAAATAGCACATCAATATTTGAGTTTAGCGAAATCTGAGATATTTCAGAACAAAATGAATTAGATACGATGACATCTTGATGTTTTTGGATGAATAGCAGAAAAGTAAATATAAAATAGGCATTTTTGTCCAACGCTTTAGAAAAAGCGTTGGACAAAAATGCCTATTTTATACTTACTTTTTTTTTGATTTTCCAATCAGAAAAATTAACATATTAGAAATAAAAATATGTTTTAAATTTTTTATTTATCACTTCACAATTTAAGAATAAATAATTCAGTCTCAGATATTTAGTGCGAGCTCTTTTTTATTTAATTTTTTGCTCTATGGGCACTAAGAGGCCTCTTATAGCAGGCTTATTATGGGTTCGGTCAGGCCCATAATAGGGTGACCAGAGTAGTGAGGGACAGGGCCCGACATATCCGAACAGACTATTCTAGAAAAATTTTTGGTGTTTCCTTGACCCGTCTGAATTCGATCCTGGGTCCACCAGAGCAGTAGGCTGTAACCTTGTCCGCTCGGCAATCTATCTACTGTCTAGTGCGAGCTGTCGAATAATTTATTGATATTTTTAAAAAGTTGAGCAGACCTTGCAAAATTTTCGGTATATAATTACGTACGTATCACGCATTAACGGAAAGAAAATTGCTGCAAAATTCGCTCGCATTTAGATCCACTTTAGTCGCAATTCTTGTGTGATACGTCTCGATATGCTGACCTGTCCAGAAATACCGAACCGACCGAGCGAGAGACAAAATAGCTTTGTCTCTACGTATACGACATTAGTGTACGTAGTGTTGTCATATTTTCGAAAGATCCCTTGACTACATCAAAAATTGAAAAATTCTTTTTCTGTTCCTTTTCTAATTAAGTGAAAAGTTGTTTCAATTCAGCGATTAAATTATGTATTACTTTATTAGTTCGGTTTTCATTCTTTGAAATTTGACCTGAAAATTCAGTTTACTGGTGGCAAACTTAAACGAAATCTACTGTATTTCAGTATAACAATGATATGAAAAAGTTTATTCTTAGAGATCCCTGCTATAGAAGTGCCGTGTTATACAGGGTTACCTGTAGTATATGTGGTAGAACGCCAGTAGAAAAGAGGACAACAGGTGCATTATCCATCCTCCACAGTTGTTTTATTTCTCCAGTGAGTAGAGTGTAGTACTTGTTGATTTTTTTAGCGTGATCAACTGTTGTTAGTATTTGAGTAAGATTAAGACTTCGGTGAATTTTAAAGTAAATACTCCTGATAAATATAGTATAAATATGATATAATATATATAAGTATGATAAACATTAAAAATTTTCGTTATACTATATTCAAGTTAATGAATATAAATTGGTTAATAACAGTTTTAAATTATTTAATAACATATTAAAATTATAACTATTAATTTAGATGAGATATGGCGCCTTGAGTCTACTTTTAGTACCAAATTACTTAGTTTCTAATCATTAATAACGGCGCAATTATAGCCTGTTGTTTAAATCGATCGATTAGTTGAGTTAATAATTTTATGAATAAAAAATGTTTTTAATTTTGTTATATTAATTAATATTTAATTTCACTTACATCTTTACAACTTTATTGGGCTGCAATTTGAAAAAATTGTAGATTTATAAATTCAAACTGTCATCTAGCTGCGAGGCAGAAAAACTAGAATTACTGTTTTCTAATATAATCGATACCAGTTGATAACAATAATAATAAGCGCAGGGCCCAAGCAATTAAAAGTTGAAAGTCGAATTTTCGTACACTGTTAGACAACGCCATGAAAAAGCACACTAAGAAGAGATTTTTGGAAATTTTACCCAGGGAAAATAAAAAGAAATGTTAAGTTTTACTATGAAGAACTTGGCTTTTATTCTACTATTTGAAACGCAAATCATTTCGTTTTTCGTGGAAAATAGGACATATTTTTGACCAATCTAAAAATTCTCTTATTAGTCTCGGAAGATGGTGAATTAACGTGTTGTTTCCGGTGAAAAGGGAGAGATCGACAATAATGTAATAATGCTAATTTTCGTATAGTTTCATTTTGAGCTTATTGAATAGTATAGGATAGATAAAATAAATAATTGCTTGTTTTTATAACTTTCGTGCACAAAGTCATTATAAATGCTATAAGTTATCATATTAGCATATAAGTTTACATTTATTGAAATAATTATTGAATCATGACAAACAATAGTTTACAGAAAACTATTATTTACACTAGAGTTAAAATATGGAATTAGTTGTGGCAGTTGAGTTTTGGGTTTACTTTTTCTTTAGTGGGTAAAATAAATAAAAATAAACTTTTTTTTTTCATTTTCTAAATAAATAGATAAACTGTATATAGAAAATTAAATTATATTTCGGGATTAGATTTATTATAAAAAAAATTTTACGAAAAAACTTGTGTGCTTTATATATGTATTTGATTTTGTATATTTCGAAGTGCATTTGCACGTTTTTAACGCAGCTGAAAGTTGTAAAAGTTCACAACTGAATAAATTACGAATTAAAAATTTATGTTTGTTTTATAGAATTTTCTTACAAAGTGATTTTAAATTGATTTACATTTATATTTTTTTAACTATACATGATTGCAGTATCTGCACGATACTTTCTTCAGTACATTTTATTTATAATTATAAGAATATGAACTAATTTCACTTTATTTCTTACTTAATTTTGTGATAAAACACTTATTTAGATAATGGCATTAGTAGTGATTCGATGCACTTTGGGGTATACTTTTAAATTTAAGAATGAGAATTTTTATTTTAATTCAAAAATTAAATTATTTTTGAGGAAACAAAAATCATTTGATTTTTAAAACAAAAAAGTTATTTAATTTGATTGTATATACTTTTTCAATCTATATCTATTTATATATATATATAGCCATGTATGTCCTTTTATTTCACTTTTCCGCCAAAACTACACATCGCACATGAATAATGTTTGTATGAGTTAGTAGCCCCAAGTCTCCATTCCTTCATTATGGTGGTTGCGTCTCGATAGCTATTAGGGTGCGGGAGATATGGGGCTGAAAGTGGTTGAAAGTAAAAATTTTTTATTTTGATTTTAAAAATTTTCGAATTCGATCTTAAATTTAAATTGGTACAATTATAGAACGATTGTAAACGTTCCAGAAAATTGATCAAATTGAAAATAGTTTGTTAGACTACACGTAAAAATTCTCTAATTAGACTAGAAATAAGAAACCTAGTTTTTGCATTTTGTGAAAACGGGTAAGATAGGCTATAATGTAATTATGTTAATCTTTACTATTGTTACTTTTTGCCCACAAATAAAAACCCAGCGAAGCGTGTCCTTGCAGCTAGTATATATATAAAAATGGACGTGTTATTTTACTTTTCTGCCTATATTTTCACTTTTCCGCCCTATATTTCACTTTTCCGCCAAAACTACACATTGCACGTGAATGGTGTTCGTATGTGGTAGTAGCCGCAAGTGTCCATTCGTGGAGTATGGTGGTTAAGTTTCGATAGCTATAAGGGTGCGGGAGATATGGGGCTGAAAGTAATTAAAAGTGGTTTTCTATTTCGAATGTTATGTTCGAATTCAATTCAAACAAGCCGTAAACCGTTTTATAATTGAACCGACGATTATAAAACGATTGTAAACGTTCCAGAAACGTTAAAAGTAGTTCGTTTGACTGGACGTAAAAAATCTGTAATTAGTCTGGAAACGGGGGACCTAATTCTTGCATTCTGCGAAAACGGGTAAGATTGGTTATAATGTAATTATCTTAATCTTTACTATCGTTACTTTTTGCCCAACGAAGCGGGTCCTTGCAGCTAGATTCTAGATTACTTAGAAAAACAGTCTTTTATATATATATATAAAAAAACTATATTACATACAAATGTACGAACAAATAAAAACCCAGCGAAGCGGGTCCTTGCAGCTAGTTAATGATAAATTCGAATGGTAATATGTTTCTTAAACACTTCGAATGCAAACGTTTGTTAAAAAGATACTATTGATGACGAGGTGTCGATGTTTTTGAGATTAGTTTTTCAATATTAGGTGACGCCACTGTTATTTTTAAATCTGTAACGGAAAATGGTGAGTAACGTCTTACTACTTTTCTTTGACAAGAGAATTACTTCTTAGCTTAAGAAAGATTTAAACGTCGTCTCGGCCGTTAGAAAATGAAGAACTTTCCTCGGAAGAAACGAAAATGATAACAGCAACGACATTGAATTGAAGGAACGAAACGAACCTTCCAAGTGAATTTTTTCAAGTAAACGTTCGTTTGTTATTTCAGTTACATACGTTGTATTCTCCATCTTATTCGATAGATACTAAATAAATTAATAAATTCACTAAATTTAAATTTTAAATTAAAATATACTTTCCTTATTCCTATAGCCTCGTCTTAACTACACAATTAAACTGATGTATTTTATGTCTATTGTAGAATCAAATGTGCCTTTTTAATCACAGAAATTGCTTTTGGTATTAACAATGAAAATACTCGATGGATGAAATCACTTTATTTGGACGACTAATCAATGAAAGCGTTAATAATTGGTTTTCATTTACTTTTTAGATTTGTCAACACTCGTCTTAAGTATTATGAAATATCGTTTGTAAATTTAAAATATATTCGTGTTTAACAATTTAAAAGTTTCTTAAANTATTTGTGTTTAAAAATTTAAAAATTTATCAGATATTATTTTAATTTCTAAGAAAAATTAAACTTAATTATTCTTTATTCATTGTATAATTTTTACATTTTTTTAAGATGTTTCCTACGGGCTCCCAACATCTCTCCCGAAGAATTTCCGTGAAGAAGTACAAGAACGGAAAAAGGAAGTGAATATTTACTTCTGAAAAAAATGGATTTCAAATGAAAACGATTCATCTTCCTACAGATTTACTGGAAATTTGTGTCGATGAATTAACATTGAATATTTTTATTAATGCGCTGCGAAGTCATTGTTATAAACACTTGCTTTCTATTTTATTTGTAATGCAAACATGGGAACTTCATAAAGTAAGTTTAAAGCATATTTTACAACAATTTTTTAAAATACAATTTATCATTAATTTTACAGGAAGATTTTTGTACATTTTTCACCATAACTAGATAAATACAGTAGATCATCGATTATCCGAACACCGATCAACCGTCACATTGGTTAACCGACCGCGTTCTAGTCTGCAAATTTAAATGTCCGCTAGTGATGTGGCGCTACAATATTTGACTATGTCTTGGCTACTTTAATAGTATTTTTACGTGTTTTAGCTGGCAACACTGGCACGACGGTGAAAGGGAGCCAGTATTGAAACGAGGCTTAATTTTCTAATTTCTAACGATACCATAGCGACGATTATTATTTAAACAAAAAATTTGTTAGGCTCAACATCGATGAAAATTCAACGCGAAGTTGGTTAATAGCGATATACTAATAAACTAATTACATGGGATATATTACTATACTTTACTAATAATGTATTTTTTCATTCTTTTCGGTTATCCGATTTTTTCAGTTATCCGACCAACCCGAGTATCCAATTGAGTCGGATAATCGATGCTCTACTGTAATTCATTTAAATGATATTTTTTATCTCACGCACACAGTAGAGAAAGATAAGTTTACGATTTTTAAATTTTACAAACAACTATTGATTCCGAATATTTTAAAAAGTTTAAAATAATAATATTTTTCAATTAATTCACTGTATTGCACGAACAAGCGTATTCAAAAGTTTCAGTGATTAATTTCACAGAAAGTATTATTTTGACAAACAACATATACAGAATTATTTCATCTACCTTTATTAACATCATCTAAATAAATAAATTACATTTAATTAGTCACTGTGTATAACATTAATAATATTTTTGATACCGGACAGTGAAATAATTAGGAAGTGCAAATGACATGATAAATGACACAAGATACTTTTTCAAATGTTAATATCTGTAAACGCTTCTAAATAGTCCGGCTCATTATATATGCATAATGTTTAACAACTACAAATAAAATAAAATATTAATTAATATAGTAAAGCTGAAAACATATTTTATTCATAAAATTATTAATTCAACGAAACGATCGCATTAAACAGTGAACTGTTATTAATGATTAAAAACTAAGTAATTTAGTACTAAAGGTAAACGTTAGACGCTATATCTTATGTAAATTAATAGTTATAATCTTAATAATTTATTAAATAATTTAAAATTATTTTAAACCGAATAATGAAAATTTTTAACTTTTAGTTTAACTATATTTATCAAGAGTATTTACTTTAATTTTCACCGAAGTGTCAATCTGACTGAAACAGTAACAAAAGCCGACAATGCTAAAAAAATCAACAAGTACTACACTACACTCGCTCATGAAATAAGGCAACTGTGAAGAATGGATAACGTACCTATTGTCCACTATTTCTGGTGTTATACGATATACACTACTTAAAAGTGTAAAGACAATGAACCTTAATAAAATGCACTACAGAAAGCCGCAATATTAAACAAATGTCACATTATTAGAAAGTTCTTGACATATATACCAAGAATACAAAAGCTTATTATAACACTTGTTTGACTATCTATGCAATTACTTTAATCTTTCGTAGTACTTGACACCAGAACAACCTGAGCATGACAATTTCAACACAAAAGATTTAAAATATAATTTGGTTCAAACAATTTATTGCTTTATACATATAAGACTATTATAAACATAAATTTACTACTAATTTATTATTTGATATTTTTACACAACATGAAATATTCACCTTAATAGTTGCCTGGGCGTAGACCAGGCTATTTGAAAAAACGTTTACACTTATTTTCCGAGTTTTTAAAAAAGATTCCCACGTCATATTTATATGATTTTGACGCCAAAATGCTCATACGAACCTTGACGTGTGCGTAAATTACGTATTGAAAAATATTTGTAACTCTCAGAAAAGATACGAAAACACGAAAGTGTCGACTTTCGCCTACTTGACGATTAATAGAAAAAAGTATTTTGATTTTTCCGTACTATTTTGTGAAATATACAGCAACGCAATTGCTTGATACTTTTCCACAATTTCGTAAATTTCGGTTGATCTACAGAAAAGTTATCTGAATTCTAAGAAAAAAAAACCACATGTACATCGCTCCTACCTACTAGATGGAACCATATCTTCCAGCTTTTCAATTGCCTAGCACTAATAACGGAAAGCTTCTAGAACAATGAGGACATTGTCATTTCTTCCTAAAAATAAACATTTTGACTTTATAGTTGTACTGAAATACAATAGATTTCGTTCACTTTTGACACCAGTAAACTGAGGCAGCCACATTTTCAGGTCAAATTCCAGAAAATGAAAACCGAACTAATAAAGTAATACATAATTTAATCGCTGAATTGAAATAACTTCTTACTTTATTAAAACAGGAACGAAAAAGAAATTTATCAATTTTTAATGTAGTCAAGGGATCTTTCGAAAATATGACAACACTACGTACACTAATGTAGTGTACGCAGAGACAAAGCTATTTTGTCTCTCGCTCGGTCGGTTCGGTTTTTCTAGACAGGTCAGCATATCGAGACATATCACACAAGAATTGCGACTAGAGTGGATCTAAATGCGAGCGAATTTTGCAGCAATTTTCTCTCCGTTAATGCGTGATACGTACGTAATTATATACCGAAAATTTTACAAGGTCTGCTCAACTTTTTAAAAATATCAATAAATTTTTCGACAGCTCGCACTAAACGGTAGTTAGATTTCCGAGCGGTCAAGGTTACAGCCTACTGCTCTGGTGGACCTAGGATCGAATTCAGACGAATCAAGGAAACAGCAAAAATTTTACGTGGGTGGTCCGTTCAGATATGTCGCGTCCTGTCCCTCACTACTCTGGTCGCCTCATTATGGGCCTGACCGAACCCATAATAAGCCTGCTATAAGAGGCCTCTTAGTGCCCACAGGACAAAAAAATTGAATAAAAAAGAGCTCGCACTAAATCTCTGAGACTGAATTATTTATTCTTAAATTGTGAAGTAATAAATAAAACATTTAAAACATATNCCTAAGAAGGTCTGGCGCAGTTTTGTAAGCAATTTTATCAGTGCTTCAGCTCTGAAATTACTTTACTCAGCAATCCCACGACCACAGTAAGATTAGATATCTGGATATATAAGTACAAGGTTATCTTTCCTTAACGAATGTTTCAAAATCAGATAAACTTTCTGGTCTGTTTTAGTTTTAAAAAAATGTTGGTGCCTGAGGGTGATTATGCGTGCAATGGCATACATTAATGTGACCAGATGGCCGAGCGGTCAACGTGGCAGCAGGCCACAGTGGGAGACCACGTGTAATTTTTCAGGTGGTGGGTGGTGCCCGGGACACGTGCTTTATTTATTGTGGACCTGACCGAATTCGTAATGCGCAGCTGAAAGAGGCCAATTAGTGCCCATAGGACAGAAGTATTTTTGTAAAACATTGAGAATATAATAAAAACAAATTGATGTTTTTGTGTTTAGCTCACTTTTTCTTACAAATTAAATCAATTTTTCTGTTTGTAAATAGAATTGAAAGTAATTTGAAACATTCTGAAATAGCACATCAATATTTGAGTTTAGCGAAATCTGAGATATTTCAGAACAAAATGAATTAGATACGATGACATCTTGATGTTTTTGGATGAATAGCAGAAAAGTAAATATAAAATAGGCATTTTTGTCCAACGCTTTTTCTAAAGCGTTGGACAAAAATGCCTATTTTATATTTACTTTTCTGCTATTCATCCAAAAACATCAAGATGTCATCGTATCTAATTCATTTTGTTCTGAAATATCTCAGATTTCGCTAAACTCAAATATTGATGTGCTATTTCAGAATGTTTCAAATTACTTTCAATTCTATTTACAAACAGAAAAATTGATTTAATTTGTAAGAAAAAGTGAGCTAAACACAAAAACATCAATTTGTTTTTATTATATTCTCAATGTTTTACAAAAATACTTCTGTCCTATGGGCACTAATTGGCCTCTTTCAGCTGCGCATTACGAATTCGGTCAGGTCCACAATAAATAAAGCACGTGTCCCGGGCACCACCCACCACCTGAAAAATTACACGTGGTCTCCCACTGTGGCCTGCTGCCACGTTGACCGCTCGGCCATCTGGTCACATTAATGTATGCCATTGCACGCATAATCACCCTCAGGCACCAACATTTTTTTAAAACTAAAACAGACCAGAAAGTTTATCTGATTTTGAAACATTCGTTAAGGAAAGATAACCTTGTACTTATATATCCAGATATCTAATCTTACTGTGGTCGTGGGATTGCTGAGTAAAGTAATTTCAGAGCTGAAGCACTGATAAAATTGCTTACAAAACTGCGCCAGACCTTCTTAGGATTTATTAATGTTAAAACTTTCCTCTTTCCCATAAAGACTACTTTTATTTCGAATAAATAATATTTTCAAGATTAAAGTTTTTCATCACAAATCTGTGTAACAAATCGTTATTTCGTAACCTTTTCTTAACATTTCGCCTATTAATTTGGTAACTATACGCATAAAAATATAAATAATTAAATTTCGAAAGTTAACAAATTATAAGCCTCAATTTTAAAAAATCGTATATTTAAAATAAATTTATACTTACTTACCAAATGCTAGGATTTTTTGGTTTCGATTATTATCGTATGTTCGGGAGAAACGTAATTGATTTGTGCTGAAAATTCCCATTTTTACGTAACTTTAACCATTGATGTTACCTTTTTTTATACTTCAATCAATTAACATCAGTGCAATACGCAGTTCAATATTATAATGGCTAGAAACAATGGTTGTGCACACAGTATTTGCAGATGGCGATAAATATTCAAGGTTTTACTTTAACTTATCCACTAACTGCAGCAAAATTAATAACCAACATTTCCTGGTATTACACGAAAGTAATTTCTGCTAATAAATTGCTTATATCGACACATAATTAAATCGGCACTCAGTAAAATGAGACATCGGCCATTTTAAGAAAATCGAATGATTTTGTCCAGTCAAACAACCGACGTCCGCGAGAATTGACAGTTATGTTATTCATCACCTTACGTTGTTTATCTTCAGAATAATTCTCATAATTTATTATTCTTTCTTATCGGTGCACTTTAATCCCCAACTAATATCAAGATAAAATTCAAGTACATTAGAGAAATAATTTCTGATAGTTCGAGCTCTTATGACGTAATACACATATAACAATTAATCAGAAACTATTCAATTTCAATCTTAAGTATAAATTATTGTTCATTCAACTCAGTCATTTTTATTAGCAGCATCAACCCACGAAAACTCTTTAACAGCTGTTCGAGTTATTAGCCAAACTCTCATAAGAAACGAAACCATTTATCAATTATTTTAATTTCAAAGCCTGTTGTAAGCCTTTTGAAGCCTTCTCCAAGTATTTTGAAACAGCATATAATAATTTTGNATCTAATCTCACTGTGGTCGTGGGATTGCTGAGTAAAGTAATTTCAGAGCCGGAGCACGGATAAAATTGCTTACAAAAATTCCGCAGCTCTTCTTAGGATTTATGGATGCTAAAACTTCCCTCTTTCCCATAAAGACTACTTTTATTTCGAATAAATAATATTTTCAAAATTAAAGTTTTCCAGCAAAAATCTGTGTAACAAATCGTTATTACGTAAGTTTTTCTTAACATTTCGATTATTAATTTGTTAATTATACGTATAAAAATATAAATAAATAAATAACGAAAGTTAACTATGTATAAGTCTACATTTTAAACAATCGTATATTTAAAATAAATTTATACTTACTTAGTCCAAAGGCTAAAATTTTTTGATTTCGTTTATTATCGTATGTTCGGAAGAAAGGTAATCTTTCTGTTCTAAGAATTCCCATTTCTACATAATTTCAACCATTAATGTTACCTTTTTCTATACTTCAGTCAATTAACATCAGTGCAATACGCGCTTCAATATTCTAATGGCTAGAAACAATGGTTGTGTACACGATATTTGCAGATGGCGATGAATAGTCAAGGTTTTACTTTAACTTATCCACTAACTACAGCAAAATCAATAACCAACATTTCCTGGTATTACACAAAAGTAATTTCTGCTAATAAATTGTGTATATCGACACTCAGTAAAATGAGACATCTGCCATTTTAAGAAAATTAAATTATTTTTGTCCAATCGAACAACCGACGTCCGCGAGAATTGACAGTTATGTTATTCAGTACCTTACGTTGTTTATCTTCGGAATAATTCTTATAATTTATTATTTTTTGTTATCGGTGCACTTTAATCCTTGACTAATATTAAGTTACAATTCAAGTAGATTAGAGAAATGATTATTGATGTATCGATGTCTTATGACGTTATACACAAATAACAATTTATCACAAACCTTTTCATTTCAGACAAGTATAAATTATTGTTCATTCAACTCAGTCATTTTTATTAGCAACATCAACCCACGAAAACTTCTAAACAGCTACTCGGTTTATTAGCCAAACTCTCATAAAAAACGAAACCATTTAGCAATATTAATTTTAGAGCACGTTCAAAGCATATACGAATTTTCTTGATAAAGCATGTTATAATTTTGAAAGTCACAAAATTTTTATCATTTAGCTTTTACTACCCTTACTGTTCTATGACACTATTAATTATGGCACTATTAATAGAAACTTCTATACATATAACAGACTATTAAGTGCATTATACATTAATTGTATTATTGTTAAAATACTTTATTATTTATTAGATTCTATTGTTAAAAAGTTATGTTTTTACTTTATCATTAAAAAAATTGTGCAATTTTTGTTATAACTCAAAATGTATTTTCTTCATAATTAAAGTTTAGACTATTTACATAAAGTCAAATTAACCTTTCGAGTCTATTTTTATCCCTTATCGCTACCACAGAAGTAACAATTTTAAAATTGCTATGATGAACCCTTCTGAAACACAGGTGAAAATAGGTAGAAAACTTCACAAAATTAAAAAAAAATCAAGTGCCAGCCTTTCTTTGTAATATATAAGGGATAAAGATAGACTCGAAAAGTTAATTTGAGTCTTTGTAAATAGTCAAAACTTTAATTATATGACAAAAATTATGATTTATAAGTTATTTTTTGTTACTGTATTATATATTTTCGTATATGTATATCGGTCTAATTATATCTTACTTTAGTTGTTTAACAAAACTGTCAGTGAGTGAATAAAAGGTATTAAATGTAACGTGTTTTTGAGTCACTTGCTCTCCAAGAATAGCTTTACACCGTGTTGCCAACTACGGTATGTGATGAAATTGTTTTAAATATTTACCACTCTTTTTACACTTAACCCTGCAAACAAAGCTTTAAAAGTTGCCAACGCTAACATACTTCTTTCAACTTTCAATTGTTTACACCAGTGTTTTTCAACCTTCTTGAATACGCAACCCCTTTACAAATTAAAAAATTCTGGCGACCCCCAGGGCCATATTAAAACTATATCAGTGATTTTAATAACTACGTATTTAATTTCCTTTCTGTTGAGACCTAAATATTAATTGAAAAACCTATTTTACTGTAAAATAAACAGATACAGCCTTCTCACTGAAATTGTAGTTTTCTTTATTGTAATGTAGGACATACAGACATTTGTCTTTTTCTTTTACTTGCGACCCGCGCATAAGGCTTTGCGACCCTCCTGGATGTCGCGACCCACAGGTTGAAAAACACTAGTTTACACAATAGTGGAGCTATTACCCACAAATTCAATTTTATCAGATGTAACATTTCCGTATGTAGAAACTGCATTACAGGATTTGTGTTTGCTCATTACTCCAGTTACTTGAACCACCGAAGAAAATATGGAATACAATGCACTCACCATCTGTGAAAATAAATATTATGTATTCTCTGTAGCGATAAAAATTAAATAAATTGACTTACTCGAATCAAAAAATTTTTTCGAACGTAAAAGAAGTCTGCAACCGAAATTCCCATGTTGGTTTTTCCGTATCTTTTCATGAAACAAGTTATCTAAAAATATTCAATAAGTGATTAGACGATTAAAATTTATAAATAAGTGCCTTTTTCCTGTACTTGAACAAAATTTAAAACTATACCTTGAACTTGAATTCAGCTGAAAAAAATTCGGAGAGAATCTTTGAATCGAAACGAAGTTATCGTAAATCTAAAAAATGAATATATCTGTCATAAATTAAATACTTAATCATTAATATTATTAACCTTTTTCTGTAATTTGTTTATTACAAAAAGGTGTTTTACAAAAAATAATATGTAAACAAAATATTATATTATTTACTACATGGTAAATAAGAACTGAAATAGCAATAAAAATTCGTACTTACCAGAGATGTCAAGTAAGAAAGACCAAAAGAAACCGAAAGACATCCTGTTAAGTATACCATCGAAAGTCCGGTTAAATAAACTCGAATAAAAAAGTTTACATCGAAAAACAGCAAAGCGAAACACAGAAAACACGTTTCGTATGTGAAATGAGCATATATCAAAGCAGAAAGAACTTCCCATTGCTTGTTGAACATTTCAAACATTTCCCAAATTTCTGTGTGCTTTTCGCAGATGTCTTGCAATTTATGTTTCAGTGCTGAGGAAGTTGTCATTATTAGTTCTAATTCTTCAGATAACTTAATAAGTCTCTTCCCTACGATTATTGCCATAATAAAAAATAGAAGAAGGACCGAACATATCTGTCCTACGAATTGCAGATAAAGATACGAAAAGTATATCGAACAAATCGTTGCTTCGAGTATACTTCCATCATATTTTCTGATTGTTGGAAACATAAGCATTGCTGGAACATTAGAAACAATCAAAAGTAAGACGAACACGCCTACTATGTAGCATAATACAGGAAACTCCAGTTGTCCCGGCAAATTTTCTTCACCTTCGTAGGTGCTTTTCATGTAATGGAGAGAAATCTTTTTTCTCTTCAGTATCGAAAATTGAAGAACGACGTAGATATTAATAATAAGAATCACTATGTGCATTTCTATTCCGTATTTACCGTATATGTGGATAGTTCGGTGGAAAACGAAATTTTTCTTGAAAATTATAACAAATAGAAAAAGGGAGGAAAACCATAAGAATGATTCAGTTATTTTTATATAAAAGCCGTAAAATTTTCCTACGCGATTTTGTGATGTTTTATAATTTTGTTCCTCAAAACAAATGCATTTTTCGAACAGTTCGAGTCCAAAGACTTTCGTAACAGAAAATACTGCATGAAAATTATATATTGGACAACGATTGCCTTGTGTCCACAAGTGATTTGTATCTTGTCCTTTGCTTAAAGTTTCTATTTTTCGAAAACTGCTGATAAATTTTGAAATGCTGTTACCCATTTTTACATTTACTAATATTTTATAACCATTAAAGTAATACAATTAATTATTTTTTACCAGTTTCAGATTGTGTCATTGTTTCTATTCATACGATTAGAATTATTCGTTTTTTTATGTAACAAAAGGTTTCCTGTTACTAATTTTTTTGAACATTTAGGTAAACATTTATTTGTAATGATATTTTTTCTAAGGTTTATATATTGAATATGATCGAATGTTTACTTAATTTCATTTTGGACGATGTACAACGTTGATTTTGGTGAACATTGCTTGAGTTTAGATACGTTCTTCAAATTAGAATGTTTTTCATTCAAGCCTCATAACAATAAATTTTTCTGTAAAAAACGAAAAAATTAAATTAACGTTTTAAGGTAAATAATTATATG
>NW_019386881.1:13189-18293 GCF_000671375.1 Centruroides sculpturatus | reverse complement strand
CCCATTTTTTCGCAGTCTATCATAATTTAAACAAGTACGAAAAGTTAGGAAATTCCATTAATGCAAAATGGCTGGCATAACGAGAATCTTTCCATTATGATAATAATAACAACGAGAGAGAGAGAGAGTGAGAGAGAGAAAAAAAAAACTTTTCAAATTATAATTTATAAATTCCTGCGAGGAGCATAAAGTTTATTACCAAAGCAAAAACTCGAGAAATTACGGCTTCATTTTTGCAGTAAGGGGGCCAAGTGAACGTGGGTCACGAACCTGGAACTCGTAACACAGGTGGCATTGACGTCACGTGACAGTGCGCCCTAGGAAGTGATTAACGATGAGGTGGTGCGGTTTTTCTTTCTCCTAACCTCGGTCGTCGACCTTCTCTCCGAGTAGCAGCGAAGCAACCGAAGAAAATCTAAGACCTGACAAACATTTGGGAATGCAATAACCGAAGAGTGGACCTGCCAACAACTTCATTGACATCCCCAATAGACTAAAACCTTTTTTTTATTTTTCTACCTAATTACTATTAGGGCTCATTAGTAAGGGAAATTCTTCATTCTGGAGAGCACTTGAGTGATTATGTGCCGTACTTCCGCCGTTAAAAGGAAATGACGTGCAGACAAGAACGACGCTTGTATAAAGAATGGCGGAACAGGAATAGGTGTGTCACTCAATGAGCTGTTTGTATTACTCTACCTGTCATTTAAACTCGTTCAATGTAAATCGTTTATGCAGTTACAATGAATCATTCTAATCCCCAAATCTTAATCTGTACCATCTCCCGTTAGGAATCACTAAAACACTACGTTCTCCTACATTAAATATTGATTTGACTATCTTAAAAATTACTTTTTTGGTTTCTAGAAAATTAAAACACCAAGATTGTCCGCTTTATATTAATTATTTGACATCACGTATCAAGTTTTTGGTGCATTATATATGAAGAACCCCTCCGCATTTTTTAATTTTTAACGTTGATATCCTTCAATTCCTTAAAGAGTTACAATAAAGCGTCCTCATAAAATAAGATTTTAAGTCGTAAATTACATTATGGATGCCATAATAATTTTTTTTAATAGGCTAATTTTTTTCTTCATTTTCTACTTTCGGTGTTCACTGAGATTGAACAATGTTCAGAAGCATCCGTTCGATAAAACGGGGGAATCACTCGGTTATATGGTACAGTAATTACTGTTTATTGATCTACACCGACTCAACTGCAATGTGATGTTTTGCATACGTAAACGAATCGATATTCATCCTAATCTCTAGCTAATACGATGTATATAATTATAATAAATTTATTTATTTTTTTAAATATTCATTATATTTATAACCGTCAACAGTTTAACACATTATACATTATTTTTACACTGGATATAAATTCTTTTATGCCATGTATTTGTGTTGCATTCTGAGTGATTATCGTGTCAGAAACATTTTTCTCGAGAAGAAAAGGCATTAAAACATAGGAAATTGTTGATTTAATTTCTAGATTTAATAAAGAATATTCAACCACTAATGCGTAACATGGAAGCGGAAAGACTTAAAAGGAAATCTGTGTCTAGCAGTTAAAGGTATTTTTATTTTATTTTATTCTATTTTTTTTTTAAAGAAGAAGAAAACTAGAAATAAAACAAGTTTTGTGTTTGTCGTTGGGTATTTTATTGATTTTTCAGTTAAACTTTTGCTGTATATAAACTACAATAATTTTATTACAAATTCCGCTTTGCATTTTAAATAAAAATTGTTTCTGTCACGCTCTTTTAATTGTTTGAAACGTAGTCGTTTGAAGTTCTTTACTACTTTAATAGAGCGAGGCAGTTAAAATTTGAATAAAAGTATAAATAGCGTAATTATCAATACAATGTTTATATGCAGGAATACAGTTAAATACATTGAAGATGCCAAAAAAGTCCCTGAAGATTTGCATTGCTATAAGGCACGAAAAAAAATTACACGTATATTAAATTTCTGCGTTTCCAGTTAAAAAAAAAATATCTGTGATAAATTTATATTAAAAATTTACAACTATAAAATACTCTACGCTTCATATAATGTCAACGATTATAGTTTTAATACACCAATAATAAATATATAAATCGGGAATTTGAATTGGGGTCTACATATACTGTATGTACAGTGTCGACTTAAGACATTTTTCTTTAGGGAAATATTTTCTTATAAAAGATTGGTTTGAGGCCTCCTGTTGTTGGGGGCCCCCAAGCAATTACCCTTTTTTGCCCATAGGATAAGGCGTCACTGCTCTTCATACAGGCGAAAATTTAATTTTTGACAGTAGCGACTTGAAAATTCTTCAAATTGTTCTATAAAATTAGATCTTTCACAACTTATAAGCGCACTTGTCAAGACAATTGCGCCTTCCCTTATTAAACATCGTTCTTTCAGACATTCTGACCATTCAACAGATTTTATGCTGATACAATAGAAAACGAAAAATACTTCAGTTTTGTTTCTAATGCAAAACGATGCTCTTGTAACATTTGGCTTTAAATTCCCGTGATGCATAATAGGTGACCTCCTATATACCAGGTTTTTTAGGCGCCGTAACGTTTCTACTAAAGTTGTTAGGGAGCGTATAATGCACACAACAGTTCAATTCACGTGCAACACAGATGAGAAGAGTAAAATTCCATCTTTATCCAACAACAGATTCCCGTTCGAATGAGGGAAAGAAGAGAGGAAAATAAAAAAAAATCCATTTTATTTCTAGTCACAACCAAGCGATTCAACTAAGTAGTTTTTTTTTCCTTCTAAATTCCAACCGGTAATTTCCACCGTTTTTACGATCGGTTGTAAACTAGAAGAGGTTTTTTTTTATGGTACGAGCATATGTGTAGCCACAAAAACCTATTGGACGAATTTCGTGATGGAAGGAAAGTTAAACTTGTGATTTTTTTAAAAAATAATTTATAGATAATCCAGCGAAATGAAAAAGGAAAAAATAAAAATAAAATAAAATAAAAACAAGAGAGTAAAGGATGCACTTCATCAAAATAAAGATTGGGAGAGAGTATCTATAAAATTCATGTCATGCAAAACAATTCGGTTTAATACGGCGAATCGAGAATTGCATTCTGACAATTTGAGGTTAGATTCGAGTTGTAAAACAAACCGAAAGACCTGGTATGAATCGTGATGCATCGCACTGACCTCAATTAAATTGGACACTATCCAGAATTGAAAATTGGAATTAGTGCTACTGTATCGAGTTCCATTAGACATTACGTTGAAGAATTACGGTACTTACAGTATATAAAGATATATATAAATCCATAAAATGATTATAACTTACTACAGTGTTAGAAAAGCGATAAATTAAGCTTGTTTAATTTGTCATATTTTTTTATTTTATTTTATTTTATAGCGCCCTACAAGAATAAAATATAGAACAAAATTTGCTTGTTTTGCAAAGTTTTTCCACAAACATTTTCAAAATAATGTATAAAATATATATTAAGTAGAACAACTACCTCAATCATTTTCACCATTATTCAAATGATAAAAACATTTTATCCAATGCTTTTAGGCAGTGTATGAAGACAAACTTAACTATAAACATCCATTTGAAGAATTGGCTGCTCTCTCTCTCTCTCTCTCTCTTTCCACTTTCAGTCGATTCTAGGATTATAGGAATTTTTTCTCCAAACAAATATATAGAACGAATGCATTAATTCAATGGTTGGCATGCTATAAACCAAGTCGTCTATAATACATCATACAGTACTTCAAACGCATCAAAATTTATATATAAACATACTTTATCCGACAATTTATTAACCTTAAATAGTAAGCTTTTATTGTAAAATCCTGGTGAATAATGAGTCAGTTACCATCGCCTGTGCTACATTGTAATTATTATACAGGATTTCTACTATTTTCATTATTTACAAAACAATCTTCGTGATTATTCTCCATCATTCATCGTTTCTCTCTTTAAATAATACATAAGGAAGACGAATATTTAAGTGAAGCGTGGACTTTTAAAGAAAGCGCACGTAAATTAAAATGTAAAAGGAGGGGAAAAAACATTTTAGTATATTTCTAAATTTATACTCGAAATCAATTATTTTATATCATCAACCCTTTCAATTAATTGCATAAACAAACTGCTAGATTTAATTAATGAACGTGTAAACAGAAGGGTCTATTTGGTGTTTACTTTCCCTTATCAACACCGAAATATTGGAAAATAATTATCGCTGGATTGGATATTCTGATAACAAGTGCCAAGAAAACTCTTGTAATTCTCTTTTTCTTATGTTTCTTCTTACAATTTTTTTACTATTATATATATATATATAATTCGTACAATAATTTTAAAAAATGGTTCCTAAAATGAACACGTGTACCAATAAAAAATAAGAAAAAATGAATTTATTTTAACTGTTGGTGTTCAAGAGAAAAAGAAAACGAAACAAACATTCATCTTGAATGATTTATGAACAGTGGACTAGTCAGTACTTTCTAAACTTTGCACGCAACGGAACGCAACACAAAATGCCGCACCCTAAGAACAGACTACAACGAAACACGTCAATAAAATAACAGAATTGTTGCCATAGTAATGCAACGTCTCGTCCGAGATAACCAATCAAAAACCTTGAAATTTTCAAGATAATTCTAGAGAAAACAACTAGAAATTGAAATCGATGAATGAATTTATTCTATCAATTTCTCAATGACCGCCATTTGCATTGCTGTAACGTCATACGTCGCACGTGACTCAACAATGAATGGAATTATTTGAAATTGACAATTTTTTTTTTTACTCATATTTATCACATGGTTGATTCGATTTTAATGTTCTTTTCTAGAAAAAATATCTTTAAACTTTATGACCTTTCGGAATTTATTTCTTCTTCTTCTTCCTC
Source organism: Centruroides sculpturatus (assembly GCF_000671375.1). Taxonomy (NCBI): domain Eukaryota; kingdom Metazoa; phylum Arthropoda; class Arachnida; order Scorpiones; family Buthidae; genus Centruroides; species Centruroides sculpturatus. The sequence continues at coordinate 13,395 of NW_019386881.1, read as the reverse complement.
TTTTTTAAAAAAATGCTATAATCTTAATTTGTTATCACAGATTGTGCTACTTTGATAACAAAAAAAAAGTCGAATTTTTATGTCACAAATGATCATCTTTTTAGAAAAATAAATAAATTTTTTATATTAAACTTTAGTAATATAAATTATTATTGAAATATTATATCAAAATATGTTTTTACATTATAAAAATTACAAAATATAAG
>NW_019386881.1:0-9104 GCF_000671375.1 Centruroides sculpturatus | reverse complement strand
CCGATAGACCGAGGTTACCTCGAAACTGATATTTTTTTTTTAAGTAAAAAGATTTATAAACTCATTTAAAATGTAAAATTGAAGATTTAAAATAAATATCTGAGAATTTTTTCGGTGATATTTTATTGTTTTAACCATAAACTGAATGGATTTATTGTCAGATTTTGATGAAGAAAGCAGCTGATACTAAGAAGAAAATAACTTTTTTTTTTAATCCAAAAATGATGTAACTTATTCTTTATTAATTCAAAAAAATAATGAAAAAATAAACTCTTATTATTATTAAATCAATCATATTCAGTTTTCTTAAAAGAAAAATAAAGTATTTCACTATAAAATATTAACTCTTCTCAACTTATCATTTTATACTCACCGTCTCTACGTCATTTCGTGTTAGGAAAAATCAAGAATTAATGAATCTATTTTATGTAATATATTTATTTTTATTATTATTATTTAAATATATGTACAGGAGACACGTTTTTGTATGTTCTAAATATAAATCCCGGATCGTTTATTAAGAGAAATGACGAAAATAGTTATTTAATAATTAAATAAATTTACAATTTTCGCAGTTTGTTTTCCTTAACTTTAATAGATTTTATCGACTACCAGTTAATTTTATGCATTAATTTATCCGTAGAGATGATTTAGTTGCTTAATGAGAACAAAATGTAAATTCTGACATCCAATTTTTTTTATAAGAAAATAAACTCATTAAGACAAATATCATCCTTTAATTTTTACTGTTTCATATTAATATGGAAAGGATATTAAATAATGAGAATCAATCATAATTATTCTTTACTCGTAAATAACCTTTTTAAATATTCATTTTAGTTGCTATTTTTTTCCCCCTCTCTTTCCATCGAATTAAGCATAGAAAACAGTTACGAAAATTCTAGTTTTATACTTCAATAACATGAAACAAAGTCGATTTTCTATTTCCCCCTTTAAAAATGTTTATATTTTGATAAAAGAAAAGATAAAATATATTTTTATATTAATCAAATATTTTTATAAGATTTTCTAGAATAAATTTTGCATTTTCAGTTGGGCAGAGGATTTAATGGTTCGATTATTTCTCGAGAGAGAAAGGCCCCACAATACTGGGTCCCTTTTAAAGAAAAGCAGAAACTTTTTTCTTGGAATTTTTAAGAGTGAAGTTTTATATTTCGATAATTTAAAAATGTTTAAGTAAAGCTTGTTTATTTCTAATTTTATTTTTTATTTTATGTTGAGAAGCGAGCTGATCTTAGTGAAATAATCGAGAATTATCTTTTAAAAATAATCAAATATGGCTCCAGCTTAGCTACTTTTTCCTACAAAAAAAAAAAAATCACAGTACTAGGCACAAATACCTGAAATCCGCCAATGATTCCACTTTAATTTATTGATTTCTGAAAAAAGGAACCTACTACTAGGCATTAAGACGGCCCCAAAGCCTTAAATACGTAACGATTCAACTTACATTTGCTGATACCTGACAAAAGTGGTCCACTATTACGCATTAAAAAAGCCCAAAGCGCAAAATCCGCTAACGATTCCACTTCCATTTTCTGATTTCTAAGTTATTATTTAGTATTTTGTCGAAAGTATAATAAAAATTTAATCGAGTATATATAATAATATAATTTATTAAATATTATACTTAAAAATTTAATGAAGTTTCAATTAGTTTAATTACCAAATATATCATCCACTCTCCGCTTTTACATACAATAAATACACACAGGCAGACAGACACAAAACCGACAAATATTAACTCGAAAGCCACGAAAATGGAATATTTTTGCCCAGAAAACATTAAAAATATTTAATAGTGAATCCAGCAAATGTATATTTTTGTTATTTCCCAAGAGGATTAATTAGGTCTATGGTATTCGTGTTGATGCTCGTAACGTATCGAGATGATGTGAAATTGCACTTTGTTATCACGATTTAATAAATATATTTCATTGCAAACAGGAATGAAATTGCACTATCGAGAAGATAATTTTATATATTTATACGGATATTTATGCATTTTAATTAATTTTCGGAAATTTATTGTAGATTAATGATTTAAATTTAGAAACTCAGCTTCACTTAATAAGCTTAGAAGACATAGAAATTCCTATTAGAGTAAGTCTAAGAGCAGGCGTATACAATTTCTCTGAATGAACTTTTCTAAATCCATTTTCAGAAGAATGCAGTTAAGGAAAAGGTACTAAAATTATCTCTAAAGCAGTATATTTTTTTTATGATTTTCTTTATGGTAATTGCTTTTTATCAAGCCAAAGTTGTTACTTAAAACTACAATTTTATTATTTTTAAACTCTTAATAAACATTTTTAATATATTCTTATCGTGTTTTAAGTTAATTATTTTGCATTCTTCGAAAATCTAACATTATTTTTTTACTAAAGGGTGAAGTTATAACTTAAAAATTTCATCATTGTATAACCTTGTTTGATATAGTTTAGTGTCTCGTGTAATTACGCGCTTTACATATAATATTTTTTTTTTTATATTTATTACCAGGAAAATTGTTTCTTTGATGTTTTTAAGAAGAATTCGATAGAAAGGAAAGAGTTATTGCTGTATAAACGTTTATGTTTTAAAGCCAAACTTACCCGACTCAATTGATGAACAACTGTTTGTCTTTCAGTTTCTAGTTCACGACTCAATCTTTCAAATTGCGCCGCCTGAAAGAAGAAAAAACAATGACATAAAAAATTTAAAAAATAGAAAAATGATAAACAATTTTCATAGAAATGGAATCAATTCTCAACCTAAAATCATTTTTTTTAACTTTAAAAAAGGCATTTTATGAGACTCTTAAATATAAAAATATCCACCACCCCCTTTTTGTTTGGAATATTGTATCTATTTTAAATAATATTTTTGAATAAAATGGAAATAGAGAAATGGAAATTTGGTATTATTTACGATCGTTTCGTATTGTATATAAAAAAAAAATGTTCCCATTTTTTCTTTTACCATTCCAAAAACAATACGTGTAATGATACTGTCAAAGAGAACACGAAACGGGTGGGACCTATTCACAACAGTTATATAAGAGTAATTCTTCACGAAAAACTATTCTGGTCCATGAACCGAGCAGGAGAATTATAAAATTTTTCTTATATCTCTTCTATCTGATCACTTATCTATGTATAAACCTTATAAATTCCGATAGACCGAGCACCCTTGTATGTATATATGTATATATACACTCACACACACACACAAAAAGTCGATTTTATAAGTAAACAGACAAAGATAAATAATAAAATACATCAAAATCGTTTATATAATATAATATATTATATATATATCGTACATCATCACAGATCATTATATTAGCGACAGAATAATCACAGTTATTTTACTGCTTCTCTACAGCACTTCAGTTGGACTTCCCCTAACAATATGTCTTTCCTTCATAACGTGTCAATTGTGCAGTCAAGTAGAAAATCGAGTGTATGTAACGAGAATCATACATGTTATATCCTTAACAAAATGTATTATTGCAACGCAGATCCATTATTTCCAGACGTAGCATACCATTTTTATAGATGATTAATCATAATTAATCGATAGAAATGACATTTCTTGTTAAATTTCACGCGTGGAACTTCAATGTAAATTTATTTCCGGTTGTAAAGAATTCTTATAAATATTACGAGAAAATAATAATGCAAACCGAACGTATTATTGTCTTCCTGATGCTGTTATAATTCGGGTGCAGAAATATATGATTTTAATATGTAATTCCTTGCCTAAACCTTGTGAAGGATGATGATGAATTGTTTAGGAGTTGCGTATAAATTACTTGAAAAGAAATAATTTAAATTGTTTTATATGTAATAAAATATAATATATAATATAGACATTATGAATAAAGCCATATAAATATTAAAAATATTAAATTTTTATTTATTTTTAGCTCTTAGAAAAGAAAGTTGTATGGATTTGCTAATATCAAGATATTAAAATATAATTCTTAAAATATTAGAAATATTTACGTTATAAATTAATTATTTTTAATTTTTTTTAAAATAAATTTTAAATATTCTTATGACTTTTACACAATATATAACCTTCTTATATAGAGTTTTAATTAATAAAGTCAGTAATTAACTAGTTTAACTTTTATGGTGAAATATAAGAAATTAAAGTAAGAAATTTTAAATATTTATTAATAAAAATGGAAAATAAGTTATAAGAAAAGAAAATTAATCGTATTTCTTTAATATTCAACAACATGATTTATAACGTAAGAGAATTGTTGGAGGGATAAGATGTTAGAAAATTTTTTAAGTGCTTCCACTAGAGTAAAAATTCACAAATTATTCAAAAAGTGCAATACATTTTATTAAAAAAGGGAAAAACGGATAATATCCCAATAGGTTCGACTAATGGGATCCATAAACTAAAGCAAGAACATTCCATCAAGTTGTATTCCTCATCCTCTCACTCTGCTATTAGAGTAATGTTAACAAACCAAAATACACAATTACCATCAATTGTGTTTTCTTTTGTTTTCTATTTTCGTTCACTATTATTTTTGGTAATGAAACAAACGGGGATTCAGTTTAACTACTTTATTGCTACAACTTCAATATTTAGTTACTGGAGGGTGCATTGTCCACTTATCGATCTCTATCGATCATCTCGTGCAAACCATGTTAAAAATACTATCATCCTCGGCGATTATACAGTATTTAGATACCCAGATACGCATTTTTACCAATATAAATGGATTAAATATGTGATAAAATCCTTTATCTATCGTCTGTAAGTACGTACTATATATAAAAAAAATCCTCCTCATCCTTTATCTAATCCTACAAGCAATGAGAAGTTTGTTAGGCAGAGAAGGATTAATATTACTCTTCTAGCATATAAAAATGAGTTTTAATAAATTGATAAATAAATAATCTAGTTACTGNTATAAATATGTAAGTTTATATCTACGAAATTGTACTTTTATAATTGTGTAATACAGTGGCGGGGTTATAACTTCATGGGGCCCAGACAAATTTGAATTTAGGGCCTCGTATATAGTGTTGATTTATATATTTTTCTTCGGGGTAATTTTTTGGAAGAAATATTTTCTTATAAAAGATTGGTTTGGGGCCCCTTGTTTCTGGAGGCCCCAGACGATTTCCCTTTTTACCCATCGAATAACGCGCCACTGTATATACAGTATCTGTACACTGAGTTAATACAGATCGAATCAGTTTATGAATAAATTAAATTGTATAGGTCCCTTATATAGTTCCATATGACATTTATACAAGAATTTTAAGTTAAAAATTAATAAACGACATTTGTTTTCATTTTAATTTTACAGATTTGCGAAACAGTTAGGTCTACGATCGTCGTAATTGTAGACTCTGCGTAATAGCTCATTACCTAACCACATAGGAAACAATCTAAATTGTGGAAAATTGAGTTTTCTGTCCTAGATGAAAATCATTTCTTTTAATGCTTCTGATAAAGGAGAGGGGATTCATAACAGTTGGAAGCAGAACCGTCAAATTATAAGCACTTAAAACCTTTATAATCCGTGGATTGTACAGAAAATCTGCGGTATAGAGAACATTCAAGTAAAGTCGTGAAGATGAGGATGTATGTTTTGTCATTTTGGATAGTAAAAGCTTAAAAGTTGGAAAGGGCACAAGCAGCAATTATTTGACGTGTTATAGAGAAAGCCATCGTACTGCTGTCGATTGTACAAATGGATAAGAGTTGAATCTTCGAATTTCTCTCCATCGATTTCTAACTAATAAAAGAAGAGAAGACGAAAACAAAAATAATAGATTGCTATCATTGCATTCAGAAAAATAACAATAAAATTTTACCAAAAATACCAATTGTATAAGCCGTCCCTACTTCGTGTAGTCCTATCTTAAAATAAAACGCACTTTTATTTGTTATAAATTAAATTAAATTTCAAATATTTAAATTATTTGTTAAAACTCGAAGATATAATCTATAAGATAAATAAGATGAAACTCAATTTTCTAAATAAATTTAATTTTAGGAGCAATCAATGGTTAAAAAGACATTTATAGGACTATAATGTTGTCTCTCAGTATTTTGACCTTTTCCTTAACATTCTCGGCTTAGTTTTATAGAGTAGAAAACTGTCTGGAGTAGGATCTGCCAATTATAAGGAAAACAATAAATCAATCTAAATTAAACAATCGAACTGTGACATTTTTTTTCTACTGATAGAAATTTTTACTTTAAAAAATCATCTCGATACGCTCATAAAAATGCTTGATTACAACTAAAAATCTGCCAATTATAAGGAAAACAATAAATCAATCTAAATTAAACAATCGAACTGTGACATTTTTTTTCTACTGATAGAATATTTTACTTTAAAAAATCATCTTTTAAAAAAGCCGTTATCGTGGATGAATTTTTAAATATTTATGGCTTGAGAACTCGAGAAGAAAATTTCTCTCAGAGTTTTTCTACTGGTTACATCACAAAAGTGACGTTATCAAACTCACTATGATGTATTATCCTGTAATATTAACTTTATTAATCATATAGTAATATTAATATTAATATACAATTGTTGCTAATCTTATTATGTCATAGAAACATCAACATTAATTCCACGTCAGATTTACCGATTATAGTATTAATATATAAATAAATAAATTTTTATAGAGGTAAATTTACTTCATCCCCTTTAATTTTTTCATCATTTAATGAAGATATAATGAGGAAGAGTATTATTAAAGATGCTTAAAAAATTGGTTCCTAGCAAACATCTTGTTAAAGTCAAGAATATTATTAAAAATTGCATCCCATCTGGAACAGTTTTAAACTATTTTCCAGCTTAAAAAGATATTTAATTGCCTCAAAAAAAGGACTAGAATTTGGGCGGAGTCCCAAGAAAAGTCTTCTTCTTTTTTTTAACTTTTAATTATTAAAATATGTTATCATTTTATACATGATGTTGAAAGCCTTCATATCATTAGATCTTCCTATTCTTTCTTCCTATTTTTTTTTTTTTATTATCTGGAAAGAACTGACTATTACAGACATTAATTGACTCATTCAAAGGAAGGCGTAATTACAGAAGTCGAAGTTTTGTTGCCAAGCAACGTACTGCACTTCAATATAGAAAGTCGAAACTTCGATAAGATATAACTTAGAATAAAACAGTAACGTTATGCTCTATCGAACGGTTTCGAGGTGGGTAATCTATTATTATTCAACATCAATTAATAAACCTGCCACGTAAAGAATGCTGAAGTAAAAATTCCCTACTAAAAGTTAAATAAATGAAGCCGTCTTGGCAGCTCCCATTGACCATTGGTTTGTTATGGTTAAATATGGTGGAAGTCGAACCACTTGCGGCTCTCTTAGATCTTTAATTTATATATAAAATATTAAAAAATGTATAATTACCGATCATCTTTACTTACTTTCGTTTACTAAATTAGCCTTTCTTGTATGTAAAAATGAGAAAAATATTCTCGTTTCTCCATTAAGTATGGCGAATGTCATGTAGTCTCATCATATCCTTCACTACATCCGGATAGTAGTGGTATATTTGGAATGACTTCCGTCGGTAGATCGTAGGCATGTCCGGTTGTGTATAGTGCTACATCCGTTCATCACGTGTCCTCGACGAGAGATTAACAAGAGATTTGATTGGCAGATGAAACTGAAAAAAAGGAGGAAAGCTACTCCGTCTCTCCAATGTTAATACCTAGTTCTTCCTGTGGATGTCATCACATCCGCCAAGCCCTTCTAAATCGTACCACATGTAAATGTGAAGTGTTACGTATGATTTTTCTGTTTCTGAATGTCATTCTATCATCCATTTTTAGATTCTTTTACTCGAAGATATTAATGGACATACCGGATTTACTATTTTGATTACTCGCCTCTCGTCCGAATGCCCCGAGCCATGTCCTAATTTTATATACGAGGTTATCTGTGAAAAATCTAATATATTACGTCAGTAACGAGACCAGATGACAAGTATAATTTTATAGAAATGTAATAATAAGGTTATCGAGCAATTTTCTGAAGAGTAATATAGCGTTAGGAACGATTCCGATACAAATAACCCACGTGTATTTTTCTCTACACCTTTTGGGATTTGTACTATAAATAAACGTGTTTAAAACGACTTCGATGAAATTTTGGTAACGAGAATCGGAGACAACCTGACTGTAAACACTCCAAATTGTTCCAAAAATGCCACTAAAAATACATTTCTGGTGCTTGAACTTCCATAATGGTGATCCAATTACCTTACGAGGTTCAAGGTCTTGTAACGTAAAAAAAAGGGACTCAAAAACCACCAAAATTTTCTATTTTCCCACTAAAACTCGTGTACATGTTCTACTCTTCACCCTTTAGTTTATTTTAATAATTCCACGACCTCTTATACTCTTCTTGAGCACGTGTTAAATGACTAAAAATAGGGTTTTAAAGTAAACACCGAATCTTTCAATGGGAAATTTAATTCTTCTTTTTTATGATAAATTAATGTATATATTTATAATTTTATGAATTATAAGATAAACTCGACGTCACGCTTTCGTCAGCGATCCATTTATTAATTTTCGAGTTGTTTGTATACTTTTATTCCTTATAAAGGAGCATGACTCATTAACACTCGACTCATATATCTATGTGGCATTTATTAATAAATGCGTAACATTAATAAATTACGACATAAATTATTTATGATCACGTTAATGAATAGCTAAAATTGATTAACTTTTAAAAACTTTTAAACTCTTGCTTAATTAAATTGGTATACTTTTAGACGTAATGATTTAAAAGTTAAAAATCCTTTGGTATTGAGCCATAGAGGATGCGAGAATGGATCATGTGACAGAGATGGAGCGATCTTTCGACGTAACAAAATACAATCAGTAGAGGGAATGACACATTTTTGACTTGGAAAATGTCTATTAAACAAATGATTTCGCTTAAAAATAAAGCATTTCTAGAGCCTGTCACATCGGGAAACAACCGCAATTTTCTACAGTAAATTTATCATTGAAAAAATTCTTACATTCGAGCGTATAAAAAGTCATTTTTCTCTACTTTTCTGTAACGTTACTCCCGGA
>NW_019386880.1:38026-43315 GCF_000671375.1 Centruroides sculpturatus | reverse complement strand
AATAATTATAATTTTTTTTAATTCTAAATATCTATTGTTAGCAAAAGATAACAATACTGCACTCTGAGAATAAATAGGTAGTTCTTTGTAGCTGGTGTTGGAGTAAGTTGTCTCTCTTACTGCTGCTGTTTTGTTGTGCAGCAAACGTATTGTATTTTTCATATTAAAAATCTGATTTTAATAACCACAATGTCAGCTACCAATGCTAAGAAGAAATGCAGACATTATTCACAGGAGTATTTAAAATATGTTTTGTGCCATCGTTTGCTAATGAAACTACTGTATTTCTATGTGCTTATTATGTGAAAAAACTCTCAGCAGTGATGCTATGAAGTCAGCGAAAATGAAAGACCACTTGGAAAGGATCCATTCTGATAAGAAAAACAAAGAATTTGAGTATTTCAAAATACTAAAAGAGAAATTGAGAGTTGCCAAATCTGAATACATATTTGAAGTCATCTGCTAGTGTTGATAGATGAGGAGGACTGAAAACATCCTACAGCATCTCTCTTAATTAATATAGCAAAGAAAGGCAAACCGTATACTATTGGTGAAGAGATAATAACACCAGCTATAAAAGATGCAATTGAAAATGTTATGAAGAAAGACTCTCAACTAGTTTTAAAATGCATACCGTAAAGCGCAAATACTGTACTATGCAGCGACGTATTGAGGAAATGGCCGATGATGTGGAAAGGACTTTGACCTCTGAGCTCCAGCATTGTAAGTTTGATATTCAACTTGACGAATGAACTTTCGGAAGTTCAAATCTTCTCATTGCTTTTGTTAGGTTTCATAGCCCATCCCTGAATGACACTGTTGATGAATTTCTATTTGAATTTCTATTAAGTATCTTGAAACTGATTCCAAAGGTGAGACAATTTTGTATGTTTGCAAAATTATTTGAACAAGCACAGCAGTCTTTTCGGGAATACTACTACAGTAGCTTACCGACGGTGCACCTGCTATGGTAGGCAGTTACAGAGGATTTTTTGTCTTTCTGAAGGAAAAGGTTCCTAAAGTACAGTACATACTGTTCACTATGTCCTACACAGGCAGCATCGTGTAGCCAAAAAACTGAGTGGCGATCTTCATGATACTCTAAAAGTGTGCATCAGGTCAATAAATAAAATTAAAGCTCATCCTCTCAATTCCAGACTGTTTGCGAAGTTATGTGAAGAAAATAATGAAACTTTCAACCAATTACTTTGCACACTGAGGTAAGGTGATTGTCAAGACGTGATAATTTGCAGAGGCTTGTTAACTTGTACGACTCAGCTGAAGAGTTTCTTTGGAATGTGGATCCATCACTATGTGACCAGTTAAAACAGTGCAAGAACCATCTGTTCTATTTGGCAGACCTTTATTCGAAATTTAATATAGTACGGAAGCGTTTGCAAGGAAAAAAACGGCTATTCAAGTAAAAATGGAGCTATTAAAATCTTCACTGGCACAATCCAATTTTAAATATTTTTCAAACTTGCAGGTACTAAAAGAAAATGAAAAGATTTCCAACCGTTATTTCAAGATATATATTAAACATCTTGATAAATTAAGAAAAAACTTTAAAGCACGTTTCGAAGACATGGACAATATGCATGTACCCGAATGGTTTGCTAATCCATTTGATGTAAAAATAGATAATGAAGGTGAACTGACTGAAATATGTGTAGATCTCGAAGCTAAAGAGTTATTTAAAAACAAAAACCTCGGTGAATTTTGGAGCAATAACAACATTGCCACTAAATATCCCAAGCTCAGAGCAGAAACCGAACCTTTCTTACTTGTATTCTCAACGTTGTACATGGGTGAAGCTGGTTTTAGCCACACGAATGCAATTCTGACAGAACAAAGGAACAGATTGAACTTGGAAAACCGGGGTGATTTGCGACTAAAACTTACCGAATATCAATAATCTTGCTGCTTCTCTTCAGACATGTCCTCCCACTAATATCAACTATTTTAATAAAAAGGTATGTTAACATATTTTTAAGGTATTCAGTAGTATTCGCAAAATGACAGTAAGAGGTTTTTTCGTCCAATATAATTTATGTTATGTTTTCAAAGATAATTGTGTATTTTACGTATTATGACACGTACGATTTAAAAACTATAGGCAAATTTCCATCTATCCATAATTTTGCTATTATTTTTTAATATTATAAATCAGTAGAAAATATATTTTTTCTGTTAATGTTATTGGGTGGATTTTATAAGATATGAGAACTATAAATACTTTCGTTGGGTTGTTATGCAGGTCTTCTCTTCTTATTGCTTAACATGAGAAATGAAAAAATGATTTAATGTTTTTGTTAAATACTTAATCTGAGGGTCGATAAGAAGGCAAATATTCTATGAATGGGTCGAAGGGATAAAAAGTTTGGGGACCCATACTTTAGAAATATGTTTTCAACTTACACTTAGAAACTTGCTGACATCGTTTGCTAGAAGATTTACCATTTGTCCCACATTCGATTTTTCTAGAGACGGAGAACTCAACCTAATTGCCTGCATAGAAAAGTTTTATATAAAATAATATAACTATTAAACAATTTTATTATAAGTTTTAATAAAAAATTAATTTAAACTGGTCTTTTTATTTTAATATTTAAGGTTTATGAACAAAGAAATAAATTCAATTTTTAAATTATTCAAATTATTCAATTTAATATATATTCAAATTTTCAAATTGAATATAGCCTATACTTAATTTATAGACTACTAATGTTAATTTATATAAATGTTAGCAAAATATAAGAAATCTGATTTATATAATATAAAATTTATATTGTATAAATTCGTATATAAATTAGTATATTATAAATTACAAATATTAATGTTTTTGTCATTTAGTTAACATTTAGTGCTACTGGACACTTGCAGTTGGAAGCAAGTTTATCATCGATATAGAATGATGAATACAATTATACCAAAGTTGTATTCAATCACAGTTTTGACTAGTAAAAGTGCTGCATTTGAAACAATTTATAAATGAAATAGGAACAGCCTCGTAAAAATACTCATAGCCTACAACAAAAATATGTTTAAACATTGAATGTGTTTCCTCATTTTTTATCGAAGTACAGTACAGTACATACAGTACAATTTCTGTAATTCGACGTAGTTGAACAAAAATATTGTCAGATTAGAGAGCTTTCCGGATGATAGGATTCCCGAGATAACACCCTAATTTGATATCGTAGAAATAAATGATTATGATGCAGCAAATACAAGTTCGTCTGCTCAAAACTACAGCGCATTTTTCTCGCTGCCGACCACTGCTACGTTGACCATGTATTCTGACTAAATTTCGTTGGAAGTTGAAGCCATAGTAAAAATTTAGGTAAAAATAGAATAATTGTAATAGAAAATTTCCAATGAATCGATTTTTATGTAGAAACAGTATCTTATTATAAGAGATTAAACCATTTTTGAGCAGCCTGAGATGACTAACCTAACAATTTTTCTGTTCATGTTTGAGCGTTCAAGATCAACTGGATATCATGTCATGTTTAGTGGAAAGGTGTTCAAATTTAATAGGAACTGCGGTTTGAACTAATGGGAAGCTTGAACGATTTGGCAGCAGTAGCGGCAATACCTCGGAATAAACAAATGTGTACAGGTGAATGGTCGAATTACCGAGATTTTATTGTATATATATTTGGAATTATCCAGAACCAAAGCTTATCAGGATTGTTGGTGTGTTTATTATATTTAAAATAAATTTTTTATTTTAACTAAAATGTTGTTATAAAATTATAACTATTAAAGTGATATTGAAAAGTTTTTTCACTACTGTTGGCTATTGTAGAGGAATAATAAAAATGTATTTCAGCAATGACGCGTGAAAAGCTCATTGTCTCGTTTTTACTACTATAATTGTTTGTAAGTCTTCATCAACTATAGAAGTAGTTGAATTTACTAATTGTAGATGTATATTTGTTCAGTGAATGGTTGTCTCTTTAATCAGAAAATATGTCTGTCGATAGACTATCTTACAGCAAGTCAGGCCCAGAAACTCTTGTATTGTATTTTGAATTCATACGCATTTCAATTCATAAGCAAGTGTTGTAAAGGTTATTGTATATGAATTACCACTTGTGGATTTATACGACACATAACCAGTGTTTAATAGAATATTTTTCAAATGATATTGAAGAAAAAACCTCAACATTTGCATTATATTACGTTTTACACACAGAACTATCGATATAATAGAATATTTTCAAATATAAAGAAAAAAACCTATATTCTTTAATCATATTACGGTTTACACCAAGAAGGATAATTTCATGTGATAAATACAAGTACCGTATAAATGTAACTCTGGAAAAAGAAGTGTATAAAGTTCTTAAAGGTACTAGTAATAATGTTTCCGTTGTGTTATTTGACATCTCTACGCATTTTAATTTTTAATCCGTATTCTCGTAAACTCAATATCCGTACTTATAATTCTGTAATTGTAATTACGGAGCACTGAAGAGGAACTGGAAAATGAAACCAGTTCGAAATGCATATGAATTAAAATCAGTAGAATATGAATACAGTAGAGCGTCGTTTATCTGAATTAATCGGGGACTGGGGTTGTTCGGATAACTGATTTTTCGGATAACCGACTACGTACGAAAAAATATATTAAGCTATCACATGCCTTTGCGTGTCGCTTCGCGTTGAATTTTCGTCAATGTTAAGCCTAACATAAATTTTTTAAAAATAATAATCGTGGCTATTGTATCGCTAAAAATCATTTTTTTATTTTGTACAAACAAAATTAATTTATTGAAAAATATAAAAACCAAAAAATATACTTTAGAAGTTGATCTAGTATCAAAAACGTTCGATTCAGCATGACACACAATCCTCAGAAAAACACCACACAAAAATGCCAGTGCTGCCAGCTAAAACACACACACCAACAAAAAAAATATTGGAGTAGCCCAAGATATAGCCAAAGATTGCAACACCAAAGCACGAGCGAAAATTTAAATTTGCCTACTGGAATGCTTTCGGATAACCGACGCTCTACTGTACAATAAAAGAGTTTCTGGACCTGACTTGCTGTAAGATACCGAGAGAAATATCTTCGGATTAAAGAGACAACCATTCACTATAGAAGCAGTGTTTCGTGATGACAGTAGTGCATGGCCAAATCCAGGGGTCGGCAACCTTTTGAGTCGGAAGAGCCAAAATTACAATTTACAAAATTTCAAAGTTTTTAAAAAGCCACAAAATTTTTTCTTGCCAACAATAAATAGTACTCGCATAAATAAAGTTTTTTGATAAAAAAAA